>NC_056748.1:91422208-91459708 GCF_019279795.1 Protopterus annectens
TTGGTTCAGGTCATTCAGCAAGGTGCTATTTAAAATAATGTCTTTCTGTGTAACAGACTTTTGATTTATTTGTTTAAATGGTACAGGGGACTTTGCACACCAGAGGCTTTTGAGTTTCTTGCCTGAAAGGTACTGCTTATGTAACTTCATATTTCATCTGTATGAACTCTGGTGATTAGAGACTTTAAAGAACTGTATGTATTTCTGCTAAAGGATGCTCTGTGAACATCATTGATTATAAAGGTGCAGTTAGGACTATCAGGCATACCTCTCAACTGTCCAGATGTTTGCAAATTGTTCATATTTTTGGTCTGTTTCTGATAAAAATAGTGGTTTTCTGGCAAATTAAGGACTGAAGTCAATAAATAATGACATTTTTATTTTTTTATTTATTTTACATTTGTTTACCGGGCTAGTCCAATTGGATATATTTCCATTTTCAGCAGAGGCCCGGGGAGAAAAGCTCCACATTTAGGTTAGTACAACAAGTTATTAAATAAAAGAAAGCAAACAATGGTTAGTAAAAAAAGTACATACAGAATTAAGGTGTAAACAAAAAATATATGAGAAAGTTTATGCTAGTGAGGACATATTACTTCTATTTACAGTATAGGAGTAGGGGAGTTAAACTTAGTAGGATATTCATAGAGAGTAAATATATATAAGCAATGAAAAAATGCAACCATCTGGAATTGTTAATTAAATTGAAACAGAGACTAATTAACAAAGGTATTTAGAGCTAGTTCTTCAGATGGGAGAGAGTAGGAGGGGGAGGAGAAGGTAAAGCTCATAAGTAGAGTCATAAGATTAATCAGGGTTGATGCATGGGCATAGCCAGAGAGTCTTTAGGTGTTGTTTGAGTTTTTGTTTAAAGAGGAAGGGTGATGACATACTACTTAGAGTGGTAGGTAGTGAGTTCCAGTGTTTACCTATGGTGTTAGAAAAAAGTGAATCGCCTGCAATGTTATTGGACTTAGTTAGCTTCACAAGAGGTTTATTAGAGGAGCGCAGTGAATTTAGATTAGAATAGGGAGATATGAGATCAGAAAGTATGGGTGTATTTTCTGGTTGGTAAAATAACCTGTGTATAAAGGTAAGTTGGGAGACAAGTAGGGTATTGTTCAATTCTAGCCAGTTTAGTTGTAATAGGTTAAGACAGTGGTGAGTTCTAAATGGATTTCCTGTAGCAAATCTAGCAATGCTATTGTATGCATTTGCTAGTTTAGTGAGGTTTTTTTCTTTAAGTTAGTGTATATGGGAGAGGCATAAAGAAGAGTGGAAATAAGATGAGACTGAGCGAGTGTAACTTTAGCCTGTGGAGATAGAAAGGTTTTAATTCTAAATAAGGAGCCAAGTTTTCTATTTACGGTTTTGATAGTGTTATTAATGTGGTTTTCAAAAGTGAGGTTATTGTCAATTGTAATACCTAACAGTTTAATGGTAGAGTCAGGGACTATGTGTGTGCCATTATTAGAGGTAATAGAGAAGTCAGAGAGGGGGGACTTCCTATTGGGTCTGAAAAGCAGGAGTTTGGTTTTATTGGCATTTAAAAGCAGGCAGCATTTCAAGAACCATGCCTCAACTGTGGTAAATATGTTCTGTGTTAGGGTTTGTAGGTCAGAGGGGGTATTGGCAGAGCAGATGAGAGTTGAGTCGTCTGCATATTGAATACATGTAGCTTGAGGTATTGCTACATGTAAGTCATTAATGAATAAAGAGAAAAGGAGGGGACCTAGGATGGGACCTTGTGGTACTCCAAGAGTGACTGGCAGAAGAGATGAAAGTGTGTTTTCCCAGAGAACAGCCTGTTGCCTGTAACTAAGGTAGGAGGTAAACCATTGAACCGCTTTGGTATCTAGTGAGAGAGATTCAAGGATTTTTAGGAGCAGATGCTAGTTTACCATGTCAAAGGCTTTTGACCGGTCTAAGAAGAGAGCAGATGTTAGGATACTATTATTGCGGTTTTTATTGATACACTCGGTAAATGATAAGAGAGCTGTGGTAGTGCTATGAAATGGCCTAAAGCCATGCTGGCAGTAAGCTAGTAAATTGAATTGAGTTAAATGGTGCATTAGCTGATGATGAATACATTTCTCCATTATTTTTGCTAGGGGAGATAGGAGAGCTATAGGTCTATAGTTAGAATACTCTTTTGAGCTGCCTCCTTTATGTAAAGGGATTATGTGGGAAACTTTCCAGATAGCAGGGATGGTTCCTTCTGTTATGGTTCTATTTATAAGGAGTGATATAGGATAAGCTATTACTTGAGCTGCTTTTTGAAGGTATTCAGATGGTAACTGATCTGCTGATGGGGTACAGGGTTTGAGTTTTAGGATGAGTTTCAGGATGTAGGAAGTAGAGACAGGTTGTATTTGAAATATGGGGAGATTTGCAGGTAAACTGGTGGGGGTGTGTGATTTGTCTATAGTAAGTTTGTTTGCTAAAGACTTAATGGTGTCTGTGAAAAAGGAGTTAAAGGCATTGGCAGTTTGGTCTGAGGTATTCATTTCAGCCCCTGATGGTAAGGGTGTACTAGAGCGGCCTGGGTGTAGGAGAGAATTTAGGGTTGACCAGAACCTCTTGGGGTTGTTGTAGTGAGTTTGTTGTAGTTTACAGTAATAATTCTTTTTATCCAAAAAAACAGCTTTTTTAGTGCTATTTCTTAACTGTCTAAAGGTTTGATGGTCAGAAATAGTCTTTGTAGTTCTCCATTTAGCCCAAGATTTATTTCTAAGTAGTATTTTTTGTCTTGTCTCTTTGAACAGCCAGGGGGCAGGTTTAGATTTAACTCTGATGGATCGTATTGGAGCATTTTGGTCGAGGATAGCTAGGAATTTGCTGTTGAAGTAATTGGTAGCATCTTCAAGAGTTAGGGTTTTTAGAAGATTCCAGTTACAAGCTTTTAGTTCACTTTGGAATAATAATGGGTTAAAGTATTTGTTGCTGCGTGAGACTCTGTAGGTAGGAGTATAATTAGTGTCATTTTTTGTCTTATGATGTAAGTTAAGTAATGATCACTTGCATCATCAGGCAAAGTTCCTACTGTGTATGTTTGTTGCAGTTTGTTAACTAGGATCCAGTCTAAAATACTTTCTTTGTTATTGGGTTTATTGATTCTTGTGGGATTATTAATTGTCTGAGTAAAGCCATGAAGATTTATATGGGATGAGGGATTATTTGTATTGACAGAAGACCAATCACAATTAAAGTCACCTAGAATGATAGTTTCTTGTGGGTAAGAAGAAGATATACAACTTAGGATAGTTTAAATTTTAGTGTAATTATTGCCAGGAGGAAGGTAGATACAGATAATATATAACGATTTGTTAGGGTTTAGTTGAAGTTTAGAAATAAGGATCTCAGCTTTATCGTCATTTAACGGGATGGCAGGTTGTGAAGAGATATTTAATACATTTTTAAATAGAAGCGCTGCTCCCCCACCCTTACGTTTTAAGCGGCCCATCCTCAAAATATTGTATCCTGGGGGAAGTATTGCATTGTCTTTAGTACCAGGTTTCAGCCAAGTTTCAGTAAGACAGAGAATATCAAAGGAGTGGGTGTCTAGGAGGGCATGGAGATGGGCAATCTTATTATTAATGCTTCGGATATTCAGATGTCCGATTAGTAAGGCATTAGAAGCAGTTGTTAGTGTAGGTGGGTTAAGGTGTGGGGTATTGTAGGTTGTGTCAGAGAAGTTATTAGATGGTCCTGGGTTAGGGTGGATGTCACCATCACATAGGATTGGTATTTGTAGTTCAAGTGATGGTTTACATGTAAAGTTGGTTAGATATTTGAGCTTCCTTATGTTAGGATTGTTAAAGTTAATGTGTGTATGTCTATGGAATTTGAGTTTCAGACTTCATGCCCTTCAGAAAATGTATGTTAACACAAATTCTGTTATTTTAGGAACTTTCTAAGTTTATAACAGCAAATATTTAAAATCTGTTCCTATTTTTGGTCATTACACCCACTATTATTTTTGGCTTTCTCCAGATTTCTTGATTTAAGAGGTTGACAGGTATGCATGTCAACCCTGAGGATTGTGATTGCACATTTACTGAGTCGTTTCCATAGGAGAGGCTGCTGAACACCATTATTCTCCTGACAGACTGTTCCTACTGAGTTGCTATTTATTTTCTACCTGTTGCTACCTTTCGGTTCCTGTTCTGGTGAAGTCAGACTAAATCACTAGTCTTACAGGTACTTTAATACACCAGCTGCTTTAACTTTTACAATGTCTATATAATGTGAGTGCAGGGCAATTCCTCAGCAGAACCTTCAGTGACTGCCTTCACTGCTATGCATATTCATAATGGCAAACTAATAAACTGAAAGTCTGAGACATACAAATGTGATTATACAACAGCGGGGATAAGAGAAAAGTGCCTTATCCCGTCTGTTTGTGATCCCACTGTGTGTAATATGCTGCAGCTGATGGAACTGACAATTAAAGTGGAATATTTCAAAGAAACTGCATTTAACAGTAAGGGTTACATATTTACAGCTCTATCCATCTGTTCTCTGTCTGAAATGCCCTTTTTCTCTTCTTGCACAATCTATGCTTCTGGGCTTTCATCAGAAGATCCAGTTGCTTAGTCACACCTACAAATTCTTAACAAACAATCTGCTACCTAAAAGTAATTACCTGCGCAGTTTCTAATGCACCTGTCGAATGAACTAGCATAAGTTCTTAACATTAACATTACCATTACTACATTGCAGAACTGAAATATAACTCTGCAGAATATAATGATTTCCAAGATCTATCTCTTCTGTCTTTATAATTTTGTTATATGTTAATTTTTGTATCTTGTTCGTGATAGTTAAAATTTGACATTTTGCCTTATTTTGTACTGTATTGTGTTTTGTTATATGATATCTTATAAGATTTTTTTTTAACCATGGAGCTTTTATCCTTGGGCCTCTGCTGTTATGGTCCAGTTGGCCTTTCCCAGTAAACAAATGGTAACAAATGCATATATAAAACAATGTAAGAAAGGAGAAGTGGAGGACACACATCCTTTCAACTCTAGTTGGGGGGGGGGGGGGCATTAATCCTTTCAACTCTAGGCCTTTTGATCATGCAGATTATGAATCTTGTCATCCAGGCACCTAATTGCAATAATCTCCTCTAATGTTTCTTCTCTATCCTCCTGACTAGCCCACCTGCATACCCCAGCTTATATCACTAACTTTTCATGCGGTCTAGCAAAGATCACATGCAGTCTTATCCATTTGTGCTTTGACCTTGGTCCCCCACTGGAGTAGTACCTATACGGCATCACACTGTCCTGTTGATGGCTTTGGTTCATTAGGTAGTTCCACTTTGGATGTCCCTGTACTCACCATTCCTTCTCACATTAAATATGCCAAAAACATAGAACTACATGATAACCTGTTCCAGGGGCCTCACACTTTGGTATCTTCCTAAGGCAGTGGTTCAACATAGAACTACATGATAACCTGTTGCAGGTGCCTCACACCTTAGTATCATCCTAAGGCAGTGGTCCCACATAGAACTACACAATAACCTGTTCCAGGTGCCACACACCTTGTTGTCACTCTAAGGCAGTGGTCCCCCATAGAACTACATGATAACCTGTTCCGGGTGCTTCACACCTTGGTATCATCCTAAGGCAGATGTCTGACACAGAACTACATGATAACCTGTTCCAGGTGCCTCACACCTTGGTGTCATCCTAAGGTAGTGGCCCGACATAGAACTACATGATAACCTGTTTCAGGTGCCACGCATCTTGGTATCTTCCTAAGGCAGTGGTCCAACATAGAACTACATTATAACCTGTTGCAGGTGCCTCACACCTTGGTATCATCCTAAGGCAGTGGTCCCACATAGAACTACATGATAACCTGTTCCAGGTATCTCACACCTTGGTGTCACCCTAAGGCAGTGGTCCCACATAGAACAACATAATAACCTGTTCCAGGTGCCACACACTTTGTTGTCACCCTAAAGCAGTGGTCCGTCACAGAACTACATGATAACCTGTTCCAGATGCCTCACACCTTGACATCATCCTAAGGCAATGGTCCCACACAGAATTACATGATAACCTGTTGCAGGTGCCTCACACCTTGGTATCATCCTAAGGCAGTGGTCCCACATAGAATTACATGATAACCTGTTCCAGGTGCCTCACACCTTGACATCATCCTAAGGCAGTGGTCCCACATAGAATTACATGATAACCTGTTGTAGGTGCCTCACACTTTGGTGTCATCCTAAGGCAGTGGTCCCACATAGAACTACATGATAACCTGTTCCAGGTGCCTTACACCTTGACATCATCCTAAGGCAGTGGTTCCACATAGAATTACATGATAACCTCTTGCAGGTGCCTCACACTTTGGTGTCATCCTAAGGCAGCGGTCCCACTCATACTCATCCTACCTGCAGTCAGACGCACTTATTTATTACATACTGTAGCTTAACTCAGCTGCCTACCACGTCATTTCCTGATTTTGCTGCTGAACTTTTAATATTACATTTCAAAAGTGACATTTGAATAGACACACAAGGTGAGATAACCACAAAATCTTCATGATCATTTTTACAATAAATAAAATTTTTCTCAGACCGCCACCATTCCGCAGTTCTGTCCCCATTCTGACACCCCTAGAACTTTTGGCGCATGCTGTTAACACCATTGGCTTGCTGATATTCCAACCACTGAGGCAGATGTGTAAAGTAAAAAATAAACAAAATAAATAAAAGTGATGATAATTTAAAGAAATGTAAAAATAGTGGATGAAACATAAGCAAGGTTGGAGGAATCTGAAATCCAAGCAAGGGGGGCTTGCTATAATCTAAGCTTGGGGGGGGTGTTGCATTACTGAGAAATTTTTTACGAGCAAAGACTGGAGCTGGGTGTTTTCTAACATGAAGAAACATAACAGATGCAAGTACACAGACACACCCCTACACACAAGTACATGGTGCGCTGTGTGTGTGTGTGTGTGTGTGTGTGTGTGTGTGTGTGTGTGTGTGTGTGTGTGTGTGTGTGTGAGCATGTGTGTGTATGTATGTGTGTTTTGTGTATGTGTATGTGTGCTTGTGTGTTTTTGTGCTTGTGTGTATGTGTGTATGTATGTGCATATATGTGTGCGTGTGTGTGTGTGTGTATGTGTGTGTGTGTGTGTGTGTGTGTGTGTGTGTGTGTGTGTGTGTGTGCATCTGTGTTTTTGTGATTGTGTGTATATTTGCATGTGTGCATATGTGTGTGTGTGTGTGTGTGTGTGTGTGTGTGTGTGTGTGTGTGTGTGTGTGTGTGTGTGTGTGTGCCTGTGTTTTTGTACATGCCTGTGCATGCATACGTGTCTGCATGCATGTGTGTATTTGTATGTTTGCATGTGTGTGTGTGTGTGTGTGTGTGTGTGTGTGTGAGTAGGTCAAATAAACTTATAGCTGGGAGCCAGAAAGTTGAGTGGTGATGCACACACGATAGCAGCATACCTCTCAACTTTCCAGATTTTTGCAGATTGTCCAGATTTTTGTGTCATATTTTTGGCCTATTCCTCCTAAAATTTGTGGTTTTCTGGAATTTTGTGGCAAATCAGTGAGGACTGAATTCACTAAATAATGACAGACGTTTGAGTTTCAGACTTCATATCCTTCAGAAAATGCATGGTAACACTAGAACTTTTATTCTAGCAACATTCTAAGTTTATAAAAGCAGTATTTCAAATTTGTTCCTATTTTTGTGCTTTGTCCCCCCATTATTTTTGACTTTCTATAGATTTTTTGTGATAAGAGGTTGAGAGCTATGGCAGGCTGCATGGGAAGTGCTATGTCTTAATGAGGTACAGGTGCTTTTAAAAAATAATACTATGATTAATGTAATACAGACCTCTCCTCCACTGTGTGCTAAAATAAAAAGCACACAGCAAAAGTAGCTTGTGTACCATTTACAAATAAGTGCAAATTCTTTGGGGGGGGTCACTACACCCTGCCCTATTTGTACACAGGTTGCAAGGCTCTGCAATCACCAGCTACTGCACCACAAGGTGTATAGTAATAATCTGTGAAATTGTGTGTAGTCAGGATAGGAAGGCGTTATATGTACGAAGGTATTAAAGGGGTACAGGAAACTGAGTTTTCTGATCACTTTTGTGTGCACACATGCATGACTACACTCACACACACACACACACACACACCCACACACACACACACACACACACACACACACACACACACACACACACACACACACACATACATACTGATGAAAATTTATATGAGTGTGTGCGACTCTGTATGACTATCTGTGTGTGTTGGGGGGGAATCACACATGTATTTAGTTGTACACTTCTGTTAGACAAACCATCCTTGTTTATGTTTTTTAGTGTATGAAGCATATGCTACACTAGTGCAGAATGACTAACATACAGGAATATTTCTTACATGAAGCTTATTACTTATTTCTCCATACTAGATGGCATTTGGATATCATTATGGACTGACTCTCGGAGTGTGATGTCACTGTGTAACTATCTTTGAAGGCCATGGTGGCATTTCCCATAGTTAGAACAACCCACACTTACACATTTGAACACCTACGGAGAAGCTGTTTTCTAGTAAAAGTGGAGGTGGGTTACAGGAATAAGGCATGTTTATGGAACTGTGTGTGTGTGTGTGAGACATATATATATATATATATATATATATATATATATATATATATATATATATATATATATATATATATATATATATATATATATATATATATATATATTTATAGGAGCGCTACAGAATCCTGAAAGCCCAAAATCCTGAGACCAAAATCCTGAAAGTTGAAAATCCTGAAAATACACAGGATACCAACACTTACTATATTCCACTACAAGTACATACAGAAACATATTACCCTTCAACTATATGCAGGAGGGCAAGCCCCCCTGCACCCCTCATGTGGAGGGCTGTGCCCCCCACACCCCCTGCTACTTAAGTATATTATCTCCGAGACTGCACTTCGATACACTACGTGTAAATCTTGGTGTTGATCTATTTAATTGGCTAATGGCTTTTTGTTGCATAGGGATGTTGTTTAACTGCATTCGCAATATTATCTGTCCACTGCTGATCATTTGCATACATTCTGTGCTCTATAGGTAAACCTTATCTGCTCTAATGTAAGTCATATTGAGACCTTTTGTGGTTCGTTGTGAGGGAAATTTGAGCCTTTTATATGCAATTTCCAGGGTATTAGCTTTACATAATGTTGATGAATGCCACTGATGGCAATGACAAAATAGCAAACTAATAGGCAGGGATTACATGCTGGGAGGGTTGGAGAAATAGACTGCTAAGCAAATGTTGTGGTACCAATTTATAGAGTCAGTCGGCTTAATTAAGGCTTGAAGGTTATTCGTTTGAGGAGCTGCCCACTTTGATGGAGACAGGTTTTCTAGCTAAAAAAATCACACCTAACTTGGACTAATGCTTTTTGTTCCATGTCATTATTGTTTCCTAGGAATGAGGCCGCTGTCTAATACTCCGTGCATTCCCCTGATTTATTTCCTCTGTTCCAACTGATACGTCACTTGAGAAGGGGGATGCAGCCTCACTGCACTTAGGATTTCAGGGATAATAACTCTTGCTGCAATTTCTCTGAATCATTGACTAAATTCTTTGTCATCTGTTGATAAACCTTTACCCCAAATAATCTGGTGTCATGATGGGTATGTAAGGGGATGACCACAGAACTGAAATTGTTAAGGAATGGAGAGGTTATATAACTGAACACATTTAGAATAACATTGCGTATATCCTCGTATTCCTGCTGCTTATGTCCTTCAGTTTTATCCACAGTGGTTCAGCTTAGCTACTGCGACTGTTTACAAATCTCTTGTTTTTCATACTGTTTTTAATAACAGAAATGATCTCTACATAGAGACAGTCAGTAACAATATACATAGACATAAATATCTAGGATATTTACCATGTATGTTTGTCGTCTTTCACCTCTTTAATGGGAATATAACCATGCAGTTAAACATGCAGCTGAATTTTTTCCAGCATAATTGGTCAAAAACATGAAGTAGAAATAATTGTATTTGGTGGTAAACTAAGTATACACTGAGTTGGTATTAAAATTACTGAATCTCACACTGTACTATAACTTCTGCAGGATTATAACCATTCTTTGGTTGATGGCAGTAATTCATACAATGTGACTTGATATCCAAGGATGCATTCAGACCCTTATAAAGAAATGTGTTAGCAGCTAATTCTAGAAAACTTGAGATTTCATAATTTGAATCTACATTTTTGCAAAATGGATTTCTTCATGAGCCACTGACTTGCCACACAAGCATTTATATCTCTTGTAATATGTGAAGAGAGTAACAATTCTCCTACCATGCACTCAGAAAATGAGAAGCACTTTTCTTCAGCCACTGGCATCATTGCTCAGAATTTGTTGATAGTTTTGCAGACATTGATATTTTAGCAGCAGTATAAAACAATGAAACAGAAGACGGTTTCATGGTTCAATGCCCACCTCATCAAGATATTTCTGCCTGTTAAATGAACAATATTGCAAAACCATATGTTGCAAAAATTTCAGTTAGCAATGAAATCCATTTAAAATTGAGGATGAAACTAAAAATATTTAAGTACCTGAAACTGTTTATATTTTATGTGGGTGTGTTTTATTGGAAACACTAACAGGCATTGTCTGTACTTATAAATGGATTTGAAACTGGTACAAACTTTCAGGAATATTCATGTCTATGATATAAGCCTTAACCAGCTACTGTGCAGAACATGTGCATCTTCTATTAGTCAAGGTGCATAATATATCATTTTATTCATAATGTGTTCTGTTGGGCTATGAATGAAATTAGCACACATACTGACCTTGTCAAAACAATACTTTAAGTTGATTGTTTTATCAGAAGTACATTAAATGCAGCTTGTTAAGAGGTAATGTTCTATTTTAAATGAATGAGGCTGCAGGCATATTGTAAATCGATTTTCTATGCTACCAAATATAAACTTTCAGCGACAGCTTCCTTTATTTGTTTTAGAGCTCTTGTTCACCACCTGTCACAGTGCAAAGGCTGTGGATATCCAGAGAATGTGCTAGAAACAGACAGAGTTGTACAACCATGCTGATTGCTGTATTTGGTTACAGGAAGGCAGAGCAGTGAATAATATTCTACAAAGAGCTCTTTGAAAATTTTAGGTCTTCAGGGAACAAAATCATGTGTATAAAACTGAAGAAAAAGCACTCCAAAATTTCAGACATTTTTGTTTATTTGAAAATGTATAGTTGACTGCACTAGAAGAAAGAACAGACATCAATTTCCTGTTTGCCATTAGGCAATTCATTTGGGTTATTTTTGTAAAAGAAAAAGCAATGAACTCCAAACATTACTTTTTGATATATTTCTCTGAGTAAAAAAATAAATAAAAAAACAAAACAAAACAAAGGCCTAAATCATAACTATGCAGACCATTTCAAAGCCTTGTCTTTCTTCTTAGTACAGGCTATGGGGACAAGTCCAATGGTGTCATAAACACCCATTCAAGAGACCTAAATCTTTTTTGCAAAGTAAGTAAAGCATGTTGAAGGGATAGGTATATATATATATATATATATCACAGGGAAACCACTCCTACGGAACAATCTTCTATTTCTCTCTGGTATAATAGTGGCACAAACATAATGTTAAAAATGCAGTTAGAAATCACAACATGAATGTATTGAAACAGTGAAAATGGTTAAAATCATTTACCTACCGCTTCGGATAAAATGTAAATCAAACATATATATATATATATATATATATATATATATATATATATATATATATATATATATATATATATAAAAGGATTCTGCTGCAGGGAAATCTTGAGCAGGATTTCAAACTAAGAAGTTGGGAAAATAAAGTTCTAGTAGTAACAACTGAGCCTTTAAGATTCTGCCTAGAATAATGCCGAGTGAAACTCACAGGGGAAGTTTAAAAAAAGTAAGAGTTTTGTATAAAAAAGAAGTCTGTCACCATACATGCTCATTTAATAAAATAAAACATTCACAATGCTGTACAAGAAATAAAAATAAAATACAATAAAATAAAACATAATAGAAGTTGTGTGGCAATTGCTAGAACAACATTCTGTAATATAGTTGTGACTCTTGTGCAGTTTCATCTCTGACATGCATCAGCCAGACTTCATCATTTCTATGACAAGCAAGAAAGAGTCAGAAATATTTAACCCTAGCTGAAAAACAACACTGCCACTTCTTTTAATTATAGCTTAGATGGGAAATGTGTATGCTCTCCCAGGATACTGTGAACAAAGAATGCGTGTGAATATGTTTGTAAACATCAATCAATAAAGTAATGAAACAGTTAAACTGAGCTTATAGTGGGCAAATGTCTCCAACAGAGTAACACATCTTATTGTGCAGCTTGACAAAACTTCTCACAACATGGGCTTGGTTACATTTAATGAAACCTTATGGCTGCTATATCTTACATCATTTTATTAGAAAAAATAGAGTAACATTAATTTTGGATGAACTTGGGAGACATCATTTGATAAAAAATTACTAATCAGGCAAAGAAATTTCAGGTAGGAATCAAAATAAATGGGTCACATATTTTCTTCATTTTAAACACAAGGCCTATAAAATATAGATCTTATTCCTTATAAACCTATCAGTATCAACCTTTTTAAAAAGCTGGATACAAAAATATATGGCACATTGTTTTCCATCTTTGATGTCTGAGGAGAGTCTGATTATGTGTTTATTTAGCAGAGTTTTACAGCAGAAAATAATTTCTTTAATTTATTTATTCTTTTTAAGTCCAGTTAGACCCACTATGCTAATAGCCTCTTTTCAGGGGAGACCCAATGTGGTATTTATACTACTAGGGGAAATCTGGCCAGGGCATCAGGGAGCTTCTCCTGCTCTTGGTAGTCAGGGAAAGGGTTTGTGTGTTACACATCCTGACTTCCTATTTCCTGTCCAGGCATGGAGGCAGCCAGGAGGAACAAAAATAAACATTGCTAATTTAGCTTTTGTTTAAACTGGAGTAAATGTTGCTGAAAATGTAGTTGAAATGGTAGAATCACTACCAGAAGTTGTCTCTGATGATGTGGGTGCAGAAAAAAACAGTGACACTGGAGGAAAAGGAGATGGTAGCTGAAACAGAGATGGATTCTGAAGAAAACTTTCAGAGGAGATTGAAGGAGAGACAGTTACCTCTGAAAAATGCATAACTACAACCCTGCAATTGGGGAGTGGGGGTTGTGGGATGATTATTTGGAAGAAATGGTAAACCAACGTGAGCCAGAAAATGGAGCAGCAATTACATGGAGTGACATCATGTAAAAAATAGAAGAAGAGAATGTGCCAGAAAAAGTTCAAGAGACAAAAACGTATGCACAAAATGTGGGAGAAGGAGGAAATAAAGAAGAAATAAAAGAAACAGAAAAGAAGTATACAGTACATGCAAGCTGTGGACAGGTATAAGGTTTGGGACTCTGTCATAGCACCTGTGGGTGTCAAAACAAAAGAGGTAAGAGCATTCATTTTAATTAATAAAGAGACTTTTTGTGACTTGATATTTGAGACTGGGCAGGCCATGGAAACTTTTTTGGGTGCATATGAACAAAAGAAAAATATTTATCCATGGTGAGAATATGTCGTGCAAGCTTTTTACAGACAAACAAAATAAAAGAATAACGATCCAGTTTAGAACTGAAGTCGAAGCAAAAGAACTGAAAGCACATTTAACAAAATTTGACATTTGACAAAATAGAAAGGAATATAGGTGACAAAACAGAAAGGAATACAGGTGACAAAATAGAAAGCAATATAGGTGACAAAATAGAAAGGAATGGTACTGACATATTATCAAAACATTGTATTGCACTGATCCATGGAGAGATTAGGAAATGGCTAAGGAAAAAAACATAATGATGAGATATACAAATATACAAAGATGAAATAATGTAATGATTTTTATGGAGATTTTCTTTTAGAAAATTGCCGTTTAAAGCAAATATGTCGTACAAGAAAAAGCAAGATAGAATATGCAATAAATGTGGAGAGTTTGAGACTACTGAGCATGTGCTTTTGAAATGTGAAAGAGTTAATTTGTGGAAACAAATATGTAAACATAATAGGGTGAAACGTGTGTTAAAATTTGAGCAAATAAATATGGATATAATATAATTTGGTTATTATGGTGCATGAAAACAGGAAGAAGTGAGAAAATGGACAGAGTAAAATTTTACGTTTCATGGACTATATGGAACTAGAGACAAAATGAAATCAAATGCAATGAAAATGGACTTTGACAAAGATTCTGGAAAAAATAGTGTTTTGTTGTGATAAAAGAGTTGGTGGAATTTGATAATGTTTGGAGATTTGCAAAAAGAAGTAAGTAATGTAAATATGTAAAACATATGTAATGCATATATCAATAAAAAACCCTACTTGTCATTGCTGTAAGTGGACCCATTTGTGAGGAGCACTTCCTGTTTCTATTCCAGTTGCAGAGGCAGCCTGGAAAATCAGGGAGGCAGATGGAGAGATAAATAAATAATGGAGTGGCGAATAAAATGGAGGAGAAAGCAAATATCGAGACCGGAGAATATATGCAGGATTCTGAGGAACTGCTTCAAAGAAATCTGTTTGATGGAGATGACTCTACAAATGATGGAAGTATAATTACAATCCTCCAGTCAGGAGGGTTCCAGGATAATTTATTTAAAGAAATGGTGGCATAGAAAGAGCCACAAAATGAAGGAGACATTTCAGAGTGGGAAATTATTAAAATACAAAAGGAGGATACAGAGACAATCCTGAAGAATAGTGGTGAAATGGAAAAGAAAACACATGCAGAGAAAGTAAAATGAAGCAAAAGTGGAGTAAGAGAAAAGAAGGCAGAAGAAAATGAAAAATGGAAGCAAGTGGTAAGGATTCAAAGTAAAAAAGACAAAGAAATGGACAGATATGAAGTATGGGAAAATTTAAAAGCTTCTTTGGGTGTAAAAGCACATTGGGTAAGAGTATTTATTCTTATTAACAAAGAGACATTTTGTGACATTATATCTGAGAGTGTTTTTTCAACGGAAAATTTTCTTGCAGAATATAAAAAAGAAAGACTGTAACCCATAGAATCTTTATGCAATAAAAACATTTAACCGGGAGACAAGAAATAAAATTCATGTACAGTTTTGAACAGAGGTAGAGAGACATTTGAAATCATTTTGTAAGGAAGTGCTGGACATTGCAAGAGTTTATGACAAAAGGGCTTTGTGGACTGGTGACTCTGATTGTAATATTGTATTACAAATAGAAACAGAAAAAAGTTTACTTATACCAAGCATGTTAAACGTGGAAAGGAATAGGGGTGTCGTGAAATACTGGAGACAACCCAAAATGTGTTTTTGTGGAAAAGAAGGCTATTTGATAAGTAACTGTGATAAAACAAAATGTTATATTTGCGGACTGGCATGAGGCAAAAAATGTGAACTGAAATGTTAGAAATGTAACAAAATTGGGCATTTATGTGTGGATTGCAAAAATGAAAATAAGAATAACTGAAAAGAAAGAGAAGAAAATGAACAAAGAGAAGACATTTTAGAAGTAATAGCAGCAGAAAAAATTAGATGAGAAAAATAATAAAAAGGACATTGAAGAAGGTTCTAAATAAGTTATGAAGACACAAATTCAGAGGTAGTAAAAGAAAAGCAGAATTCTATTGGTGAAAGGGTAAAGGCAGAAAACCAAAATTTAAAGGGATAAGTACAAAAGAAAAAAGAAAGCAATGGATAAAAAATAATATACATAGCTAAAGAGTGGGGGTTGATATAATGGTTAAGGTGTTTGACTCACAGACACAAGGTACAATGTTCGATTCTCACCTTTGGGAGTGAACTTGGCTAGGATTAGAATGGCCTATTAAAAAAGCTCACATAATAATCAGCTACGAACTTATGAAACCAATTGAAGGGAACTTTTAAATATTACAGTGCCTTCTGTAAATGTGTATAGTATTAATAATATGGTAAAAAGAATAAAGATTCTGGAGTGGTATAGTACATGTGATGTAGGTGTAATTATATTAGAGGATACAAGAGTGTTATCTAATTAAAGACTACAAACAGAGGAATTATGGGGAGGAAAGATAATCCTGAATTTGGGAAATGAGAGATGTTCTGGAATAGCTGTATTCTGTAGAAATACAGCTAAGATATTAGATACAACTTTAGCAAAAATTGGCCAATTAACCATTGCAGATTTAAAATGGAAAGAACAAATATATATAATTACAACATTAAATGCTTATACCAATTGTAAATAAAGATGATGCTTATTTTATCAGATTTTACACTATGTAGTGATAAATATGAAGATTATCTAAACAATCCTGTCTTGGTTTGTGATTTACTGTGTAGTTGTCTGGTAAGAGAAGCTTGGTTTGAATTTATATTTTTACTTAATAAAGGATTTTCGACTGGAAACAGACTGCCTGCCTTGCTTGGATTACTTTTGAGAACTTATTAATGCTGTACAATTATATATTTTCTATTATTACTTTTTGTTTTGTTTTGTTTTGACTTAAGATGAGTTTACGTTCACTACTTCTACTACTATTGTCTGATCTGATTAATATACAGTGATTAACTAGAAATATATGGACTGAAAATCTTCCATACAGAGAAGTTTCTTACACTGTTTTGTTTTTGGACCCACTACACTTTAGTGGGTTGTTTTGAGACTTTGGGGATACCACGGAGATTACTTGTTTCTTGTTTTATGTAATTTATATTTTTTTCTTACCACTGTTTTTTATTGTTTATAGGTCAGAAGGGGGGGTCTATTTCACTTGACCTAAATTTCATTTGACTGACAACTCTTTTGACTAACTCACATTTCACCGACATTGAAGACATAGACTTGTGGGTTTTCCTTCACCTGTGACTTGCTTGTGATAAAAAGAATTATTGTAACTTACAGTGCTGACTGTTAGAATTCCGATAGTTATGTAGAAAGTATTGTTGTAGTGTTTCTAAATGTGAGTTTGTCTCTTTATATTTGTATTGGAAGTATCTAAAGTAATTTGGTGAATATTTTGTGGGTTCCCAGCAGTAGTGGTAGCGTGTGTAGTGTACTGTAAGGCAAGTTAACGGTATATTCCCTTTTCCCCACTGTAGTGCGATCCTGAAGTTAGTATATATAATTGGGAGAGTGGGGGGCAGAGCCCCTCTTCTAGTTTGATTGTATATTGCCCCATTTCTGTTAAGAGGGTAAATAAGTAATTTTTAAGTTCTGGAAAGGGTTAGTTATTGGTCTTCTAATTGTGCTTGTCTATGGTTTAAGATTTACTATGTTGAAATTCAGCATTGTAAGCTGTCGGAGAAATGAGAGTCAGTCAAATGAATTGAAAGTCAAATGAAATTTAGGTCAATTGGGTGTCGGTCAAATGTGTGTCAGTCAAATGAGTTTTAGATCAAGTGAAGTAGATCCCAGAAGGACAGCCTGTAGACAAGAAGATTTACTTTGATTTATATTTTACCTTTAATTCTCAAAGTTTGTTGTTAGAGATAGTTTTAGACAGGCAAACTGTAAGCATCCTAAGTGACCTAGTCAGCTATAAAGTTCCACAGACTGCAGACATAAACAATGCTGTCATGGTTTGTGATTTACTGACTTTTATTGTTAAAAACAGGTGCGACTATGAGCAATGATGATGTAAAGAAATGGCAGCTTTTGTTGACTTTCAGAACTTGTAGAGTCAGAGCAACAACTTTACTATACTTATTTTACTATTTAGTTGTATATTGTTTGTATGATTTTTCTCATAGAAGTTGATTTAAGTTCTCTTGGAATTGATTACTTTTTCTTTTATAAATTTTTATTTGTTTGAAGCTGAATATGGATTCTTTAAATGAATATGCCATTAATGATTTGCTAAAGCATAAATATCTTGTACAGTGTAATAAATGCTATGCATATTTAAAGGTAACAGCAAAAACAGACGATCCAGACCACCAGGATGAAAAAAAAACAGTAATTTAATAAAATGCAGTAGGTTAGCGCTTTCAGGTTTAAAAAACCTTTGTTCTGACTTTTAAAGGTAACACCTGATAACACTGGTGATCTGTGTTCCTCGTGTAAAAAGTTGGATGATTTGCTTACCATCATTAGAAGTAAATCTAGACTTACTGATGATGGTTGCACTTGTGCAATTGGCATGGCTTGGAGAACTGCTGTATCATATATTAATGACTGGACTGATGAACTAAATAATATTAGGTAAAGAAGACATAGAACAGATTTAGGAAAGGAAGTGTCTATTATCTGTAAAGATCACTCAACACTCAAACCCTATGAAACAAGATGATGCCCCTGCCAACTTGGAAATTCTGGATGCAAGTATACAGCTATCTGAGGATTCAGAGTGTTTAGAAGGAAGTAAAAAAAAAGAAAGAAAGAAGGAAGTTCATAATACAAATAACATGGGAGAAAAAGAAACTGATAAATGCCTGTAAAGTAAAAAGAATACATACTAAAAAGGAAATTGCTTTGTTACAAAACACACAGATTACAGGGAGTAATAACATTTTTCTATTAGAAAGCTTTCAGTCTACAGAAAAAGCCAGCATATTTCCAAAAGAGAAGGTAGAACAAATAGGTGAAAAGGAAGAAATCAAAATTGAACTTGGAAGGATTGAAGAACATTACTGTGTGAAAAAAAGAGAAAGACAGATGTTGACAACATGGCTCGAGCTGTGGATGTACAAAGCCAGCTGGATGAGAACTGCATGCTTGCAAACATAATACATAATGAAAGCAGTGCGAATAATAAGACTAATGGTGATAAAGATCATTCCTTCGTAACAACTGAGAGAGCAGATATCACTGAATTAGAAGCTGAATATTCTTCAGCTCTGGTCAGGAAAGATATTCTTATAACTGGAGATTCAATTATTGATGAACTGATACTTACATTTGCAGAGAAGACAATGAACATGGAATAATGTTATGCTTGCCAGGAACAAAAATAGAGAATGTGAGTAAGGCCTTAGAATGCCTTAATGTTAGGTAGTATGGATTTGTTTTAATTCATCTTGGTACAAATTATCTCATCTGCAAGGACTCTCTGACTGTTAGTAGGGAACTCACAGCCCTCTTTGATAGTATAGTTTGTACTGGTGTTCGTAGGTGTGTACTAGACCGATGGCTCTGGAGCCTTTATAAGCCTAGCCCATAGAAGTGCCCTGGCATCATGCCACCATTATTTCCTGGTGCCTTTATCAAGCAGAGCCACTGGAGTGATCCCTGGTGTGAACTTTCTATTTCCCATCCACTCATCAATATTTCTCTTGAAAAGGACCACTGAGGTGCTCTGCTTGACATGTATGGGAAGTCTATTCCAGAGCATGGGCAGTCCCTGGGTTATGAACTTGTCCCTCCAGCATGTTCTGCTGAGCATGGTAATGAGGTTGAGGTCCCTGGAGCATGTGGTGCGGAGGGATTGGGATTTCTTTAGGTGTAACATTTCTAACAGGGCTGGGTCAGACATGGCTTTGTAAGTCAAGCAGAGATCGTCTCTTAAAAGACAATATGAAACAGAGAAAAATTGGAGTTTTTTGAGTCTGTCCATGTAGGGCATGTGTTTAAGGCCTAGGATCCTCTTCGTGAAGTACATTTGTGGCCTTTCCAGCTGTTGCAGGTGTTTAGTGAGGTACATGTCAAATGGGGCATTATACTCAATGATTGGTCTAATGAGGGAAGAGCAGAGAGAGATGATGACCTCTTTCTTCCTGGATGCAAAACCCTTGGTAATGAGATATGCCACATAGAAGGACTTTCTGATCACAGTGGCAATATGGTGGCCGAAGGAGAGGCTGCTGTCAACTTGTGTCCCCAGATCTCATAACGCCTTCAGTGTTCAGTGGGCTACCATCAATGTGGTAATTAGTAGGAACTGAGTTTCTCCCAAAGGGAATGATGATGCATTTTTTGGCATTAAGCTTAAGGCCATGGTTTTGACACCAGTCGTTGATCTCAGTGAGGCCTTTCTGTAAGATGTCTACATCACTTGGGGAGTTAATAATGGCTCCCAGCTTTCAATTATCAGTGAACTTAGTCAGCCAGAGTCCCTCTGTGTTGGCCTAGACTTCTGAGAAGTAAATGTCAAACAGGAGAGGACCCAGGACCAATCCTTGTGGGACTTCACTTATGATTGGTTGACAATCTGACTTGAAGTCTGCTACTTTTATACTGTGGTTCTATTTGTGAGCCAGTTTGCAACCCTCCTAGTGATATAGGGGTTGATGCCTAGTTTGGTGAGTCTATCAATAAATCCTGAGTGGGGAATGGTATCAAAGGCCTTGGCTAGATCAAGGTAGGCTGTATGAACTGCCTTGCCCTTATCCACAGCTCTGGTGACTGACTCAAAGAATTCAACCAGGTTGAGCAGGCATGATCTACCCTTCACAAAACCAGATTGCATGGGATCCAGAGTTTGGAGATTCCCTATATCCTTGTTAATTAGGTCCAAGATGATGCGCACCATAGCCTTACATATCAGACTTGTCAGGTTAATGGGGCAATAACTCCCAGGGTCTGTAGTTGCTCCTCCTTATGGAGAGGGATGACTGTAGCAGTGCACCATCATGTAGGGACAAAGCCTGAGGTGAGGCTGTGATTGAACAGTACACACAAGTGTGGTGCCAATTCACTTTTTAGTTCATGTAGAACACAGCCAGGGATATTGTAGGGTCCCATTGAAGCTGTATTCTTAGTCTTGGATGATGCAGCTTTAACCTGTGCTGCAGTAATGCTAGGTGCCTGGCATTCTTCTGGTATTGCGATTGGTCCTTTCGGGGAGTGAGAGGGGTAAAGTTGGCACTGAATCTGTCAGACAGTATGTTGGCAATATCTGTTGGCTCAGTATAGGAGGTACCGTTGTGCAGTAACTCAGAGCAAATCTGGGTATTGCTATGGAGATTCTTGATATAACTGTAGAAGACTTTGTGGTTGTTTTAGTGTCTGCTGAAATTCTGCCTTCATAGCTAGTGTTAGAGGTTTTGATGAGGGATCTCAACTTTTTGTTGAGGCTAAAAAGGGAGTTTTTCCAGTCTTGGAATTTCACCTTTTTATGCAACAGTTTCTTCTTTCTGTTGTAGAGTTTGTTGATGGCAGCATATTGGCTTCCTTTTTTGGAGGAGAGCATCTTGGTTCTGTTGGTTATAGTTAGTTCCATATATGTATGTACGTGTTCATACAGTGCATTGGTGTATGATTCAGTGGTCATGAATGTATTTTCCATTTGCATGGGTGCCGTGAAGTTAGTCACCTCTGTTTTTTGGAGCCCAAAGTCAGCTTTGGAGAAGTTTGTCATGGTGGTTACCTTGCCTGGTGGTGTTGGTGAGATGTGGATTTCTATAGTAATTAGTTTGTGGTTGGACCTAACCAGGGAGGAATTGACTATTGGTGTTGAGCAACAGTTGCCCATGTTAGTAATAACCAGGTCAAGGATGTTGCTTCCTCTAGTGGGGGTAATAATGAGCTGGTCCAGTACATTGAATTAATGAATTCCAGGAAGCGTTGGGCAAGTGTACTGGTGCATGAGTAGTTTTCCCAGTTGATGGAGGGTTAGTTGAAGTCACCCAGTATGAGAGTGTTGGGTTGGACCCTAATAGTTTCCAGGATGCTTAGGAATGTGGAATGAGAGTCTTGGGACATGGTTGGGGACCAATAGCAGGCTGCCACCTGAATCGCCGTCTTACCGACTGTTAGTTGTACTTGAAGTATCTCCGATCCGTTATGCAGGGCTACTAGTCTGGAGGGGTGCATATCCTTTATGAATATGGAGATGCCACCACCTTTGGAACTTTGGTCCATTTTCTGGGGCCGAAGGGTGTGGAATGAGTTATAGCCGGGTAGTGCAGGGGTGCTTTCTGCTGTTTTAAACTAGGTCTCCGTTACAGCACAAATGTCGATGTTTTCCATTTTGAGGAGTGCTTTGAGCGAGTGCATATTGAGATTTAGATGTCTAGCATTGAGCAGCATGACCCTCAGATTGCATTTATTTATAGCTGTTACGGTGGTAATTCGGTCTTTAGAACACTGCCTAAGAAAGGTACTATAAGGTTGGCAAGAGCCTTAGCCGGTATCCGGAAACCAAGGGGCAACAGATGCAGGCCATCTCTGGCAAAGCATCGAGGTCTGTCAATCATGTCATCCCAAGCAGACAGATACTGGATCCCCTTAGAATGACACCAGAAACTTAGCCAATTGTTGAAGTTAATAATTTTCTGCTTGTACTGCAGTATCATTCTGGGCAATGGTAGGATGCTGCTCAGGGCTAGGGTCATAACTGCCTGGGCCATATAATCCGAGAGCTCTTCCATGTCTCTTTTCATGTAGTCCAGGGAGGTACATCTCAGGTCATTCACACCCACATGGACAATGACAGAGTCATACTTGTACTTGTTATGGAGTGACCTAAGTGCGTGTGTTATGTGTCGGATCTTGGCACCCGACAGACAGCTAACTGTTACTTTCTCCTTATTCAACCTAGTGAGTGGGACATCAGTGTGCCTCACTATCAAGTCACCTATGATTAGTGTATTGGGCAAGTTGTTTTTCCTTAGGGGCTTAGGTTGAGGGGCACACTGTGTAGGTGAGCTATGTGTCTTGTGATTTGTGCTGTGTTGTGGTGATTGAGTGCTTTTCTGATTTGGAGGTCTCTGCTGTTTGGGTGGATTTCTATTGAGAGCCTCCACAAAGGTGGGTGTGTGGTTTGTGTTTTTATTTGAGAGCTGTGATGGTGGGTGTTCTGGAGGGCTATGTGTTTCATGTGGTGTGGTGCAGGTGTTGACCTTGTCCTCTTGACCAGCTATTCTGGTCTTGGCTGGAGTGTGCATGTCTTACAGTTTAGATATATAAGTGCATCTCTCACAAGTCTGAGTGTTGAGAGGTAAGAGGAGAGGATTATCTGTGTACATTAGGCAGTTGCTATACTGCCTCAGAACGCCCAACTTCACCAGGTTAATAGGAGCAAGCACAGCAAACTGACCTTTAGACATGCCAGGAGTGATGGTCATTATTAATAAGTGCTGGAGCTGTTTCCTTATGGGACGTTTAGTGCTGTTAGCACTTATGTGTGCTACAATAATTGTTACAAGAAACCAGATGAATTGCTAGGAGAGAGAAGAGGACTAGCAAGATCTAAGGGAAAATTGAAGAGCAGACTTTTTGGCACCGGTAGTAGTTTAACCTAGCTTAGTGGCACTGCATGACATGCAAACCCATGCAAACAAGGGCTTTTAAAGAAGAAAGTTGAAAGGGAGCTAGAAACCACTTCTCTTGAGGTAGACAGTCTACCTAGTGCTTACCACTCCCACTGGTAAGCTGAGAGGCTTCCTTCTAACACAGAAAGGTCTGGGGAACTCAGAAACTACAATACAGTCCTGAATACAGCAAATCTATATCTGGACTACTCTAGTAACAGGAAAGGTTGGAAAACAAGCTGGAACATTTTTTTTAATTATAACAGTAGCAAATGAGCAAACTATTTAAACAATTTAACCAATTAACCAGTAGAAAAGCTAAAAACTGAGCCCCATTTCAGCAGTCTTCAGACAAGTTCTAACTGCACGCTCCTGGCACTAGGGTGCAGGGGAACCTTCTCCAAAAAAAGATGGCCTGGATTAGTGCTCAAGTTATACAAACAAAGCTAGATTCAGCAGGTCTGAATTTAGTTTAGTTTATGGTACAGCAAACAAGGCGCACCAATTTCAGAAAGAAACAGTTCAAATAAGCAGGCACAATAAGTCTTTAACCAGAAATTCCCAGCTCAGAAGGGCAGAATATACCCTCTCCTCCCACAAGAGTGCAAACCACAAACCTTCTTAATGTAAAATAACTGGCCTGAAGCCCAAGTGCTTAAACCAGAAGTAAGATGCTTTTAGAATAACAGACACTAAGCCTTAAATCTGCAACTCCCAGCTTAGAAGGATGTAAGCTACCTGTCCTGCCACAACAGTGCAGACCACAAACCTTCTTAATGTAAAACAACTGGCCTGAAGCCCAAGTGCTTAAACCAAAAGGCTTAAAATAACAGTTACAATTTAATCAGGCTACTACCAGGCCGTAATAAATGCAGCAGAATAAATGCAATTGTGTACTTTTAAGAACTGCAATCAAAAGCAAAATAAAGTAATAAAGTAGGAAGAAACACAAATACAGTAAAAGCAGATGAATAAAATGCAATTTTTTCACATCATAATACAAATTTACAAGTGTTAGGACATGTTTTTCACTAACCACATATAGAAAGGAGAGTCAGGGCACCGTGAATGAAAATTATTTTTTTGGTAAATAACTACATGAAAAAATGTCCCATTTTAAAACATGGAAATGTGTAGAACATCTGAGCCTAATTTTGGGAACACATGTTCAGATAGGATGGTGTGCATTTGTCAAGATCAGAGAAGATAATTTTTGCAGCAGATATTTTGCAATATTTGAGAAACGCAAGGCAGGATTTTTTTCCAGGTTGAAAACTTAAGAGATCACAGATAGCAAGATTATTATTAAGCAGATTAGTAGAGGAAGATGCATTTCTGATGTTGTTAATGCTAGGACCCTTAATAATAAAGCTTTTTATTGGAAAATTCAGTATGTTACCACAAGATTGACATTGTTATTGTTTGTGAAACATGGTTAAAGAACAATGACTGGAAACCAGTTCTGTTAGGGTATAAATGTTTTTACTGTAACAGACATTGTAACAAAAAATCAGGTGGAGGTGTTATGATAGGGAATAAAGATAGTTATGAGACCGGTGATTATTACATGTTCAGTGATAAAACAAATACTACATATTGTATAACTGACAATAAAGGCAATCCTGAAAAATATAACAATTGTCGGAGTGTATAGACCACCAAAGTCAAGTGCTGATGACCTAGAGGAATTCAAACATTTCTTGCATGAAACACAGAAGGGAAGAATAATACTGGCTGGGGACTTAAATTTACCAGAAACAGACTAGAATAATATTAATTCAGTATTAATAAGGAAATTATTCAAAATGTATGTTCAGGAACAATTGTTTCAGATTGTGAAAAAAAAACTATCAGGGAAAGGAATCTACTAGACATTGTATTCCTAAATAAATTACTGTTACTTCATGTCAAGTTTTACCACCATTGATGTGCAGTGATTGTGGGGTTATAAAGGTTAATTTGGTGCTAGATAATTCTGCCAAACTGAAATCTAAACCAATGCACAGAAGATTAATTACAGATTATATGGAAGCAAAACAGTCGCTATGTAAAACTAATTGGAGTGATGCGTTCAGTGGAAAAAACTGCAGAAGGAAATGTGGAAATTTTTGAAAGAAAAATTGTTTGAGTACAAAAAAAAAATCGTTAACTTCAGGATGTAGGCATGCAAGAGCACAGGGATAGATTTTCATAAAAACAAGCTACCTGATTAAGGTGGGAGACAGAAAGTATAAGCAATGGAAATAGGTCAAACTACAGCTTAGAAAACTGAAATAAAAAGTTGGATAAGCAGATTAAGCATAGTGTGAAACAAAATTAAGAAATATTTAAAGTAGATTTATATAAAGATATCGAACATAATAAGAAACCATTGTATAGATACATAAGATGTCGAAGGAGTAAAGACATACATATGGATGAACTGTGTGTAGATTCTAAAATTCTCAGATGGAACAGATTATATATATGTTTACAAAATATTATGCAAAACAGTTTGGCTTCACAAAGGGGGTGGTCATTTTTTTTTCTAGTGATACCCAGGTAACTTCAGATATTGGAATCAAAATAGATTATATTGAAAACGAATTTTGAAAACTGGATCCAAACAAAGCACTGGGAGGAGATGGGATTAGTAATAATGGCCTGAGAACACTTCAGCAAAAACTTCTAGTACCATTATATCTATTATTTACTAGGTTGTATAAATATAGGGAGATTCCTCAAGATTAGAGACATGCACTTATTAAACCTGTCTTTAAGGGAAAGTGGAGTAGGACAAATCCAGTCTCCTTTCATGTTGTGGAAAAATAATGGAAAAGGTAATACTGGATAAGTTATTGACAGAATTGGATAGGTTGGGACTTGAAACCATATATCAGCATGCACATGCTGAAACTAGATCTATTACCAGCTGTAACATGATTTCCTATAACAATATAATAATAGCTATGAATGAAAAATTGTGCTGTGATATAATTTATATAGCTTTAACTTCAGCATTTGACAAGGTCATACACAAAACACTGATCAATAAATTAGAACAACTAGGTATTGATTTACTCTTGATAAGATGGATAGCTGCATGGCTTACAAATAGGACACAAGTATCATAGAGCATTTGTACATGTGAAATCCTTGGTTATAGTCAGGGTGTCCTATAGGGCTCTGTCCTAGGCTATTACCTGTTTAGACTTTATCTTTCAGACCTATCTTTTTTATCTGAGGTCTTCTACAGTCTGTATGGGTAAAATGACTACATGTGTTACAGATAGGGCATGTCTACAAAAAAAGTTGACTAAATTGACCATTTAGGCACAGGAGAATAATATGCTGATAAATACATCAAAAACTAAGCATATGAAATTTGGGAGGCATAAATTGAAAGTTGGATATTTAGTACAGCACACAGTGATTGAAACTGTAGATTTCTTTAAGGACCTGGCCATGTGGGTAGATACATATTTGATTTTTTTCTAATCATATCAAACAATTGGTTGATGAAATGGAACAACAATATGGACACCTTTTAAGGAAACAAGCAAGAGTAAACTTGAAAGAGTACAGTGGAAATATATCAAGGGCATCCATGGTTGTGAAAATTTAAGTTACTATGAAAAGCTAAAATATCTGAACTTGTACAGTGTCTGTTATAGATAATTAAGTGGAGATCTTATCCGGATATATAGAGCATTTAGAGACCACTACCTCTGGGAATGTCTGGTGTTATCAAAAAGTAGTAGAGAATCATCAGACAACCTATGTAGAAGATTCTGTAGGAATGAGAAGTGTATTAATTAGTTCTCTGAGAGAGCAGCTGATGCATAGAACAGACTAACAAATTATATTAAAGCAAGCACTAGTTTAAATATTTTTATGAACAGTCTGGACAATAAATATGGGAACAACTGTTTCAGTATATTGGAAGGCTAGAAGGCCATTAATGTTCATGCTTGAAATATTTGTATGCATGCAATATTATAATAACATGTAACTTTGTGATTCAAGAGACAAGCATGCAAAGAAAGAAAATGATATAAAAATGTTAGAAGTTATAAGATGTGGCAAGTTAGAACTTTGGGACAAAAATTCATGGACTTACAAAAGGAGTACATATAGAACTGAAATAGATTATTTTATAGTATCAGAAAGTTCAGTTATACAAGAGGAGAACATTGAAACTGGAGTTTTTGATCATTTTGCAAAATAGCTAGAGATAAGGGAAACAGGGAATGTACAAAAACAGGCAAAATAATACAAAGGATAAATGAAAAAGCATGGAATGAAGAAAGAAAGAGATGAGTAATACAGTTATTGAAAGATAATATTATTATGAGAGCATTTATAAAAGGGTATTTGAACAGTGGATGATATTTAAAGAAAAATACAAAAAACATTTTTACAGTGGCAATATGATGTAAGAAAAGAAGAAAAAGAAAATTTAAAAGAAAATATAATGATGCATTGAAAGATTTAGAACATGATAGAAAGTGTTTTGACAAAGAAAAATAATTCTATGAAAGAAATCAAGAAAAATACAAGAACTGTTATATAACCAAATATATTTTTACAAGGGAAATGAGAATTATATAGTTACTTAAGCAGATTAGTAAAGGAAGATGGTACTGTAATGAGAGAAATAAATGTACAAGGAGAAATAGAAAGAACCTCTGAAAAAGATTATGAATAGTATAATACAATATGTACAAGAAATGTTTAAAGAAAAAAGAACATAGTGAATAAAGCATGGAAATTAAAACAGTTAACAGAAAAAGAGAATAGAGTTGGAAAGGAGATTTCTTTAAATTAGCTAGATAAAGTATTAGGACAAGTAATTGTACATTCAGCTGCAGGACCAGATGGCATATGGTATGAAATGTACACAAATTTAAGGGATTGGCCTAAAAATATTTTTTTAAAGATTTTGAAAGAATGGTTAAATTAAGGTTTTATATCTAAAAAATTATGCAGTGGTATACTTAAATATACATGGAAGAAGGAAGATAGAAGACAATTAAAAAAACTGGAGACTGTTGGTATTTAATAATATTGATTATAAGATATTTATGAAAATAATACAAAAGAGAATTGAAACTAAAATGGAAAATATTATAGAAGATAGTATGTATAGTATAAAGGGTAAGGGTTTTCAAGAATCATTAATGATAATTAGATGAAGATATATATAGTAAAAAGGGGAAGGGTTGTCAATAATCATTAATGATAGAGGAAGATAGTATAAATAGTATAAAGGGTAAGGGTTGTCAAGAATAATTAATGATAGTTAGAGGGAGATAGTATATATAGTATAAAGGATAAGGGTTGTCAAGAATCATTAAGGATAGTTAGAGGAAGATAGTATATATAGTATAAAGCGTAAGGTTGTCAAAAATCATTAATGATAGTCAGAGAAGTTAGTATATATAGTATAAAAGGGGAAGGGTTGTCAAGAATCATTAATGATAGTTAGAGGAAGATAGTATATATAGTATAAAGGGTAAGGGTTGTCAAGAATCATTAATGATAGTTAGAGGAGGATAGTATATATAGTATAAAGGGTAAGGGTTGTCAAGAATCATTAAGGATAGTTAGAGGAAGATAGTATATATAGTATAAAGGGTAGGGTTGTCAAGAATCATTAATGATAGAGAATGAAGTATATATAGTATAAAAGGGGAAGGGTTGTCAAGAATCATTAATGATAGTTAGAGGAAGATAGTATATATAGTATAAAGGGGAAGGGTTGTCAAGAATTATTAATGATAGAGGAAGACAGTATATATAGTATAAAGGGTACGGATTGTCAACAATCATTAATGATAGTTAAAGATAGTATATATAGTACAAAGGGTAAGAGTTGTCAAGAATAATTAATGATAGTTAGACGAAGATAGAATATATAGTATAAAGGGTAGGGTTGTCAAGAATCATTAATGATAGTTAGAGAAGGTAGTATATATAGTATAAAAGGGGAAGGGTTGTCAAGAATCATTAATGATATAGGAAGATAGTATATATAGTATAAAGGGTAAGGGTTGTCAAGAATCATTAAGGATAGTTAGAGGAAGATAGTATATATAGTATAAAGGGTAAGGGTTGTCAAGGATCATTAATGATAGTTATAGGAAGATAGTATATATAGTATAAAGGGTAAGGGTTGTCAAGAATCATTAATGATAGTTAGAGGAAGATAGTATATATAGTATAAAGGGTAGCAGTTTCAAGAATCATTAATGATAGTTTGAGGAAGATAGTATATATAGTATAAAGGGGAAGGGTTGTCAAGAATCATTAATGATAGTTAGAGGAAGATAGTATATATAGTATAAAGGGTAAGGGTTGTCAAGAATCATTAATGATAATTAGATGAAGATATATATGGTAAAAATGGGAAGGGTTGTCAAGAATCATTAATGATAGAGGAATATAGTATATATAGCAAAAAAGGGAAGGGTTGTCAATAGTCATTAATGATAAATAGAGGAAGATAGTATATATAGTATAAAGGGTAAGGGTTGTCAAGAATCATTAATGATAGTTAGAAGAAGATAGCATATATATATATATATATATATATATATATATATATATATATATATATATATATAGTATAAAGGGTAAGGGTTGTCAAGAATCATTAAGGATAGTTAGAGGAAGACAGTATATATAGTATAATGGGTAGGGTTGTCAAGAATCATTAATGATAGTTAGATAAGATAGTATATATAGTATAAAAGGGGAAGGGTTGTCAAGAATCATTAATGATAGTTAGAGGAAGATAGTATATATAGTATAAAGGGTAAGGGTTGTCACGAATCATTACTGATAGAAGAAGACAGTATATATAGTATAAAGGGGAAGGGTTTTCAAGAATCATTAATGATAGAGAAAGATAGTATATATAGTATAAAGGGTAGCATTGTCAAGAATCATTAATGATAGTTCGAGGAAGATAGTATATATAGTATAAAGGATAGCATTGTCAAGAATCATTAATGATAGAGGAAGATAGTATATATAGTATAAAGAGTAAGGGTTGTCAAGAATCATTAATGATAGAGGAAGATAGTGTATATAGTATAACGGGGAAGCATTGTCAAGAATCATTAATGATAGAGGAAGATAGTATATATAGTATAAAGGGTAAGGGTTGTCAAGAATCATTAATGATAGTTAGAGGAAGATAGTATATATAGTATAAGGGGAAGGGTTGTCAAGGATCATTAATGATAGTTAGAGGAAGATAGTATATATAGTATAAGGGGAAGGGTTGTCAAGGATCATTAAGGATAGTTAGAGGAAGATAGTATATATATATATATATATATATATATATATATATATATATATATATATATATATATATATATATATTATAAAGTGTAAACTTTGTCAAGAATCATTAATGATAGTTAGAGGAAGATAGTATATATAGTATAAACGGTAAGGGTTGTCAAGAATCATTAATGATAGTTAGAGGAATATAGTATATATAGTATAAAGGATAGCATTGTCAAGAATCATTAATGATAGATAGAGGAAGATAGTATATATAGTATAATAGGGAAGGGTTGTCAAGAATCATTAATGATTGTTAGAGGAATATAGTATATATAGTATAAACAGCAAGGGTTGTCAAGAATCATTAATGATAGTTAGAGGAAGTTAGTATATATAGTATAAAGGGGAAGGGTTGTCAAGAATCATTAAAGATAGAAGAAGTTAGTATATATAGTATAAAGGGTAAGGGCTGCAAGAATCATTAATGATAGAGGAATATAGTATTTATATTATAAAGGGGAAGGGTTGTCAAGAATCATTAATAATACTTAGAGGAAGATAGTATATATAGTGTAAAGGGGAAGGGTTGTCAAGAATCATTAATGATAGTTATAGGAAGATAGTATATATAGTATAAACAGCAAGGGTTGTCAAGAATCATTAATGATAGTTAGAGGAAGATAGTATATATAGAATAAGGGTAAGGGTTGTCAAGAATCAATAATGATAGTTAGAGGAAGATAGTATATATAGTATAAGGGGAAGGGTTGTCAAGGATCATTAAGAATAGTTAGAGGAAGATAGTATATATAGTATAAAGGGTAAGGGTTGTCAAGAATCATTAATGATAGTTAGAGGAAGATAGTATATATAGTATAAGGGGAAGGGTTGTCAAGAATCATTAATGATTGTTAGAGGAAGATAGTATATATAGTATAAAGGGTAAGGGTTGTCAAGAATCATTAATGATAGGTAGAGGAAGACAGTATTTATATTATAAAAGGGAAGGGTTGTCACAAACCAGTAATAAGAGTTTGATCAAGATAGTATATATCGTATAAAGGGTAAGGGTTGTCTAGAATCATTAATGTTAAAAGAAGACAGTATATATAGTATAAAGGGGAAGGGTTGTCAAGAATCATTAATGATAGACAGAGGAAGATAGTATATATAGTATAATGGGGAAGGGTTGTCAAGAATCATTAATGATAGTTAGAGGAAGATAGTATATATAGTATAAAGGGTAAGGGTTGTCAAGAATCATTAATGATAGAGGAAGATAGTATATATTGTATAAAGGGTAAGGGTTGTCAAGAATCATTAACGATAGTTAGAGGAAGATAGTAAATATAGTATAAAGGGGAAGGGTTGTCAAGAATCATTAATGATAGTTAGAGGAAGATATTATATACAGTATAAAGGGTAAGGGCTGTCAATAATCATTAATGATAGAGGAAGATAGTATATATAGTATAAAGGGGAAGGGTTGTCAAGAATCGTTAAAGATAGAAGAAGTTAGTATATATAGTATAAAGGGTAAGGGTTGCAAGAATCATTAATGATAGAGGAATATAGTATTTATATTATAAAGGGGAAGGGTTGTCAAGAATCATTAATAATACTTAGAGGAAGATAGTATATATAGTATAAAGGGGAAGGGTTGTCAATAATCATTAATGATAGTTATAGGAAGATAGTATATATAGTATAAACAGCAAGGATTGTCAAGAATCATTAATGATAGTTATAGGAAGATAGTATATATAATATAAGGGTATCGGTTTTCAAGAATCATTAATGATAGTTAGAGGAAGATAGTATATATAGTATAAACAGGAAGGGTTGTCAAGAATCCTTAATAATAGCTAGAGGAAGATAGTATATATAGTATAAAGGGGAAGGGTTGTCAAGAATCATTAAAGATAGAAGAAGTTAGTATATATAGTATAAAGGGTAAGGGTTGCAAGAATCATTAATGATAGAGGAATATAGTATTTATATTATAAAGGGGAAGGGTTGTCAAGAATCATTAATAATACTTAGAGGAAGATAGTATATATAGTATAAAGGGGAATGGTGGTCAAGAATCATTAATGATAGTTAGAGGAAGATAGTATATATAGTATAAAGGGGAAGGGTTGTCAAGAATCATTAATGTTAGAAGAAGACAGTATATATAGTATAAAGGGGAAGGGTTGTCAAGAGTCATTAATGATAGCTAGAGGAAGATAGTATATATAGTATAAAGGGTAGCATTGTCAAGAATCATTATTGATAGATAGAGGAAGATAGTATATATAGTATAATGGGGAAGGGTTGTCAGGAATCATTAATGATAGTTAGAGGAAGATAGTATATATATATATATATATATATATATATATATATATATATATATATATAAAGGGTAAGGGTTGTCAAGAATCATTAAGGATAGTTAGAGGAAGATAGTATATATAGTATAATGGGTAGGGTTGTCAAGAATCATTAATGATAGTTAGATAAGATAGTATATATAGTATAAAAGGGGAAGGGTTGTCAAGAGTCATTAATGATAGTTAGAGGAAGATAGTATATATAGTATAAAGGGTAAGGGTTGTCACAAATCATTACTGATAGAAGAAGACAGTATATATAGTATAAAGGGGAAGGGTTTTCAAGAATCATTAATGATAGAGGAAGATAGTATATATAGTATAAAGGGTAGCATTGTCAAGAATCATTAATGATAGTTAGAGGAAGATAGTATATATAGTATAAAGGGGAAGGGTTGTCAAGAATCATTAATGATAGAGGAAGATAGTATATATAGTATAAAGGGGAAGGGTTGTCAAGGATCATTAAGGATAGTTAGAGGAAGATAGTATATATATATATATATATATATATATATATATATATATATATATATTATAAAGTGTAAACTTTGTCAAGAATCATTAATGATAGTTAGAGGAAGATAATATATATATATATATTATAAAGGGTAAGGATTGTCAAGAATCATTAATGATAGTTAGAGGAATATAGTATATATAGTATAAAGGATAGCATTGTCAAGAATCATTAATGATAGATAGAGGAAGATAGTATATATAGTATAATGGGGAAGGGTTGTCAAGAATCATTAATGATAGTTATAGGAAGATAGTATATATAGTATAAACAGCAAGGGTTGTCAAGAATCATTAATGATAGTTAGAGGAAGATAGTATATATATAGAATAAGGGTAAGGGTTGTCAAGAATCAATAATGATAGTTAGAGGAAGATAGTATATATAGTATGAGGGTAAGGGTTGTCAAGAATCATTAATGATAGTTTGAGGAAGATAGTATATATAGTATAAAAGGAAAGGGTTGTCAAGAATCATTAATGATAGTTTGAGGAAGATAGTATATATAGTATAAAGGGTAAGGGTTGTCAAGAATCATTAATGATAGGTAGAGGAAGACAGTATTTATATTATAAAAGGGAAGGGTTGTCCCGAATCATTAATAATAGTTAGAGGAAGATAGTGTATATATATATATATATATATATATATATATATATATATATATATATATATATAGTATAAAGGGTAAGGGTTGTCAAGAATCATTAAGAATAGTTAGAGGAAGATAGTATATATAGTATAAAAGGTAGGGTTGTCAAGAATCATTAATGATAGATAAGATAGTATATATAATATAAAAGGGGAAGGGTTGTCAAGAATCATTAATGATAGTGAGAGGAAGATAGTATATATATATATATATATATATATATATATATATATACATATATATATATATATATATATATATATATATATATATAGTATAAAGGGGAAGGGTTGTCAAGAATCATTAATGATAGAGGAAGATAGTATATATAGTATAAACGGTAAGGGTTGTCAAGAATCATTAATGATAGATAGAGGAAGATAGTATATATAGTATAAAGGGGAAGGGTTGTCAAGGATCATTAAGGATAGTTAGAGGAAGATAGTATATATATATATATATATATATATATATATATATATATATATATATATTATAAAGGGTAACGGTTGTCAAGAATCATTAATGATAGACAGAGGAAGATAGTATATATAGTATAATGGGGAAGGGTTGTCAAGAATCATTAATGATAGTTAGAGGAAGATAGTATATATAGTATAAAGGGTAGCATTGTCAAGAATCATTAATGATAGACAGAGGAAGATAGTATATATAGTATAAAGGGGAAGGGTTGTCAAGAATCATTAATGATAGTTAGAGGAAGATATTATATACAGTATAAAGGGTAAGGGCTGTCAATAATCATTATTGATAGAGGAAGATAGTATATATAGTATAAAGGGGAAGGGTTGTCAAGAATCATTAAAGATAGAAGAAGTTAGTATATATAGTATAAAGGGTAAGGGTTGCAAGAATCATTAATGATAGAGGAATATAGTATTTATATTATAAAGGGGAAGGGTTGTCAAGAATCATTAATAATACTTAGAGGAAGTTAGTATATATAGTATAAAGGGGAAGGGTTGTCAAGAATCCTGAATAATAGCTAGAGGAAGATAGTATATATAGTATAAAGGGGAAGGGTTGTCAAGAATCATTAATGGATAGTTAGCGGAAGATAGTATATATAGTATAAAGGGGAAGGGTTGTCAAGAATCATTAAAGATAGAAGAAGTTAGTATATATAGTATAAAGGGTAAGGGTTGAAAGAATCATTAATGATAGAGGAATATAGTATTTATATTATAAAGGGGAAGGGTTGTTCAGAATCATTAATAATACTTAGAGGAAGATAGTATATATAGTATAAAGGGGAAGGGTTGTCAAGAATCATTAATGATAGTTATAGGAAGATAGTATATATAGTATAAAGGGGAAGGGTTGTCAGGAATCATTAATGATAGTTAGAGGAAGATAGTATATATAGTATAAAGGGTAAGGGTTGTCAAGAATTATTAATGATAGGTAGAGGAAGACAGTATTTATATTATAAAAGGGAAGGGTTGCCACGAATCAGTAATGAGAGTTTGAGGAAGATAGCATATATAGTATAAAGGGTAAGGGTTGTCAAGAATCATTAATGGTAGATAGCGGAAGATAGTATATATAGTATAAAGGGTAATGGTTGTCAAGAATCATTACTGATAGAAGAAGACAGTATATATAGTATAAAGTGGAAGGGTTGTCAAGAATCATTAATGATAGAGGAAGATAGTATATATAGTATAAAGGGTAAGGGTTGTCAAGAATCCTTAATGATAGTTATAGGAAGATAGTATATATAGTATTAAGGGGAAGGGTTGTCAAGAATCATTAACGATAGTTAGAGGAAGATAGTAAATATAGTATAAAGGGGAAGGGTTGTCAAGAATCATTAATGAGAGTTAGAGGAAGATATTATATACAGTATAAAGGGTAAAGGCTGTCAATAATCATTAATGATAGAGGAATATAGTATATATAGTATAAAGGGGAAGGGTTGCAAGAATCATTAATGATAGAGGAATATAGTATTTATATTATAAAGGGGAAGGGTTGTCAAGAATCATTAATAATACTTAGAGGAAGATAGTATATATAGTATAAAGGGGAAGGGTTGTCAAGAATCATTAATGATAGTTATAGGAAGATAGTATATATAATATAAGGGTATGGGTTGTCAAGAATCATTAAGGATAGTTAGAGGGAGATAGTATATATAGTATATATAGTATAAAGGGTAAGGGTTGTCACGGATCATTAATGATAGTTAGAGGAAGATAGTATGTATAGTATAAAGGGTAAGGATTGTCAAGAATCATTAATAATAGTTAGAGGAAAAAAGAAGGGGGTGGTCAAGAGTCATCTTATTAGAATTTCTAGGTTGACATCAGACAATAGTGCTTGCTTGAAGCAGTTTGATCTTTTAAAGAGTATGCTTCTTAATACAGGATACCCACTGGATTTGTTGAATAAATTGCAGGATGAAATTTGGGCCCTCAGGGGTGACCGTTATCCCCTATTATTCTTTTTGGCTTGGTGCAATTGCAGGAAGGTACCATCTCATTAGATAATAAACACAATATGGTTTTACTTTATTCCTTTGATGCTGAGGATATCCAGAAGATTGTACAGAAGACGTGGTACCTACTTTCTAGCAATGTGGACATCAACAAGCATTTTGCCGCTGCTCCATCATTTACTTTTAAAAACAAGAGGAACATTAAATCATTACTGGAAATGCAGATGGCTTGAGGGGTTGGCCCACCAACTACAATGAGATGTGGACACTGCAATCAATGTCTCTTTATTTGTTTATCCCCTGGTGACATGTGGCTGTCCAGCTTGACTACTGGTTGCCATGGGGCAAGTTTAACTGCGATTCTGAAAGGGCTGTTTATCTTGCTCTGTGTGACTCTTGCATGTTTTTCTATATTGGAAAGACTGTCAATTCCCTTAATAAAAGAATTTACCAGCATGACTACAGCATCAGGAAAGATGACAACAAAAGTGCCCCGGCTAGACATGGTGGGCTGTGTGCTGGTTGTAGATAGTTTAAGTTTTTGCTACTAGAGCAAGTGAAGATTGGTGTTTTTCCTGGTGACTAGCAGAATTTTTTACTGGAGAGGGAAATGTTTTGGCAGTTACACTTTGATGCCTGTAGTTTTCCAGGTTTGAATGAAACTATATCTATTTCTAGCGGGCTTAAAAGAAGGGCTAATATTCGCTAAAATTATATTTTATTATTGTTATATTTTATTATTGTGATATTTTACATCTCTGCATTTTAGTTTGCACATTTATTTTTCTTAACTGCATTTTCTTTATTGCAGAATATTGGATGCTTTCTCTTTAATTTGAGAACGGATTTAACACTTGTTTGGTGCCTTTTTTATACATAAAAGGATTTCCTTTTTACTGTTCTTGGTTATGATGA
>NC_056748.1:91464708-91487208 GCF_019279795.1 Protopterus annectens
CTGTGTTTTAGCCTGCAGCTGTTAAAGAAATACCATCTGTTTGTTGCTGTACTGCTCTTAGGTTATTTTAACAATATTCCGAAATTTCCTAACCTGCTGTGATACTGCAAAAGCTCTACTGAGTATGCCAAAGTTCTCCTGAGCTTGCCAAAATGTTTCTAAGTTTTCCAAATATTTTTGTGTTTGTAGAAGTTTTCCTATATTTCTGCAGATATTTCTGTGCACAAACGTACATTTCTCAGATTTGGGAACTTGTTTTCAAGGATTCCTGATACTGCAGGAGTTCTGTCTTCTGATGTATAGCATGTTACTGCACTTGAGCTCAAAACCAGTTTGTTTTACATTAGGAGGGGTTTATTCTGCACTCTGGTGGGATCAGAGGGCTGATTCAACCTATCTGAGTTGGGAACTGCTGGCGGAAAATATTGTTTGTTTATCTGATTGGCCCGAAGGCAGTTACAAGTGCCTTGTATATAAGCAAACCTCTCCAGTTTAAAAATCTCTCTAAGAGATAATATCCAGTCTCCCACTATTCGCAGCTGCTTGAAGAGCTGCCAGTTTGTGCTGAGGGTGGCACCACTGCAGGCCATCTTATAGTATACTATTAAACACTCTCACTTAGACCCTTAAGTGACTCTCACATTCTTCCTATCTACTAAAGATCTGGTATAATGGATAGGTGCTTCCCTGTCAGCTCTGTTTCTGGTCTGGTGGGTATGGGCATTCTGAGGCAGTGTAGTAACTGCCTCATGTTCACTGACAGCCATTTAACTTTAGAACAGACAAGCACAGTGTGTGAGAGATGTAGATACACAATGTCATTGGAGACAAAGCTCTCACATACGCACAGGAGAAATGCAAACCAGGTTGTAAGCATTACACCTAAAACACTTGCTACAACCACTAAGAACAAACACATAGACCCACATATGCAGAAGTACTCACTTGTATCTGCCCAATCCTCCAAGACTTCCTAAAAGCATCTCTCAGTGGCCCTGTGCATACTCAAAAAAGTCAGCACCTCACACAACATATAACTCTGAAAATCATAGTAACCCTACTTCTAGGGCCACACAGCCAAATATTCTAGTTATTGGGGATTCCATTGTAAGACCTACTGACACCCCCCTTACCAGACTAAAGAAGGAGAAGATCACAGTGATCTGTGTGTCTGGATCCAGGATCCACTAGATCATGCCTGCACTTGGGTCTTTAAACCACAAGTACCAGGATGACATGGTCATAGTCCATGTGGGCATAAACAATCTAAGACATGCCTCACTGCACTACATGAAGACAGACAAGATGGAGCTCTCTGAATATGTGTCCCAGGTGGTTATGAGTCTAGCCCTGAGAAGCATCCTACCTTTGCTAATGATGATGCCACAGTACCAGCAAAAATGATTGACTTTCCTTCAACAATTGACTAAGTTTCTGGTGTCACAAGGGGATCCAATATCTGTCAACCTGGGGATATATGACTGACAAACCATGATGCTTTGCCAGAGATGGTTCTCACTTGCCACCACTTGGCTTCTGGATACTGGCAAAAACTTTATCTATCTCCATAGTGCCTTTTTTAGGTCATGCCAAGTTGTTAAACCCTCCAAGATAACAAAAATCACTCACAACTACTTAAAGGTACTGCTGCTCAGCGCTAGGTGTTTAAATAAACAAACTAATCTCTGGAAGCACTTCTCATACTGGAGAATGCAGACAGATATGCAGTCATGGAAACATAATTCAGAACCATGGAAAACAACTTGGTTATCAAAGGCTACAATGCCTTTCCTACATGTTGATCTCCTTCATCTCAGCATAAAACAAAACGTGGAGGTGTCTCAGTGTTCATAAAGGAAAAGTACACTGGTAGACTGGTCCAGCAACATGACTCATCTGAGCTGCTCCATGTCCAACTAACCATAGGTGTGACCCTCAATCATATTCTTGGCAGCTATAGATCCCCTAATATGAGTCTGGAAAACCATACCTCCTACCAAAACCTAATGGAATCTCTTAGCAGCCTAACTTAAGCTACCCCTTCATAAACTGGGAGGCTTATATGACCCATAATTCATTTGCTCAGAGGTTTTTGGACCTTATCAATGCAAACACCCTGTAGCAACTAGTTAGCTCCCCCACTACAGGTACAAATATCCTAGACATAGTACTCACGAACATGGGGGGATGTTGCTCCCTCCCATGCATTAACTCCTCCCTGTTATGATCTGACCAGAAAATGAATCCCTTTAATATTAAAATTAACTTAGAATATCCATCAAACTCCAAACGTTAATAACTTTGCTAAGGCCAATTACCCCAAACTAAGCAACAGCTTATTAAACTTCCAAGCCCCTCTGAATATGGATGACACTAAGGCCTACTCTGAGCTGTACAGAAAAGCATTGTCAACCATATTCATAGCTGCACAGAAGAGGCAGTACCTGTCCGAGTCAAACCTATGATTACTGGCAAAAATAAAACACCCTGGTGGACTCCTAGCATAAAAAAGCTATTCAACAAAAGGAAAAAAGTCATCTCCCAGGCCAAGAAGGAACAGATAAATCAGCACAAAAGACACACACCAGTCTAAACAAACAAATTATAGAGAGCTGATCAAATCTGCCAAAGAAAACTATGAGACAAAGATAGCCTCTCAGGTGAAAGATAACCATAAGGCTTTTTTAATTATGTTTGAAACCACAGGGAAAATGCTCAGCAATGTGCCGAGTTAATCATGCTCAGCAATGTGCCGAGCTAATCATGAACAACAGCACTTACACTCAGTCAGAAACTATAGCAAACTAGTTGGCTGACAATTTCAGTTCAGACTTCTTCCCCCATCACCTCTTACAACATCCAAAGAAATACCCACAACCATCCCCTACTGGTTATACAAGGGAACAGGTCTTTACTGCACTCACTAAACCCAAAACCACAGCCTCCATTGGTCCCGCCAACATTCCAGGATGTTTCTTAAATAGTTTAAAATAGAATTTATTAGGGCCACTAGAAACCCTCTTTAACCACAAACCCATAAGCTCAAAGGCCATGGAGAGAATTATCATGGACTTGATCAATAACGGCATAAGACATCTCCAAACACTGGACCAAACCCAATTTGACTTTGTCAAAGGGAGGTCTTGCCTGATTAATCTGGTGGACTTTTCAGGAAAGTCACCAGGGCCATTGGTGAGTGTAAAACAGTACACACTACTTATCTAGACCTGGCCAAAGCTTTCTACACAGCTCCCCAGTTGGAGATCATAGGCAAATTTACTGAGTTAGGTATAAACCCTTACAACATTGGATGGATTGCAATCTGGCTCACTGGCAAAGGACACATGTTGTTTGGATAGGTGACTCCATGTCTGATAAAAAACCTGTTACTAGTGGTGTCCCAATGTTGGGACCCCTCCTGTTTGGTATATACATATTTGAAGTGAAGGCCAATGTTGAGGGCCTCTGGCTCACCAAGTTCACTGATAACTGCAAGCTAGGAGGAATCAGTGAATCCCCAGATGATGTTGACATCCAACCAACAAGCCTAAAAAATGACAAATAACTGGTGACAAAACCATGATCTGAGACTATATGCTAAAAAAATGTGTATTAATACCCTTTGATAAATCAAATATCCCTGCAAATTATAATATCGATAATACACCCATAAAAGTAGACCCAGTGGTGAAGGCCTAGGAGCACAGATAGATAATAACCTAAACATTGACCACCAAGTAGCCGTGGTAGTGAGGAAACCCTTCTGTATGGCTCAACTTGTAAGTAAAGCCATGGCATCAAGATCAAAGGAAGTCATAGTGCCATTGTACTCGACCCTCATCAGGTCCATAATTTTGTAGAATTATCCCTTCTGCATGCACCTATCCAGGGATTTACACCAACTGGAATGGCCCCAGAAGTGTCTCACAAAAAAATACAAAGCATAATACACATGTCTTATACAGACCAACAAAAGGCCCTGTCCCTTTACTCCATCTCATATAATTTATTGACAGATAACTTATGCCTGACTTATCAGGCAGTCTCTGATCCAGTCTTGATGAAAATGTTACATATCTGGAAGAAAAATTATACGAGGGTTATGCATTCCATGGACCTGAACCTTATTTGTGACTCTAACAGAACTTGCTGGAGACACAGATTAGCATCCTAAAGGCTACCTTGTCTACGGAATAAACTTCTCATCTTCATAAAACAAAGCCCGTTCCTTACTCTGTTCAAAAATAATTTGGATAAATGGATGGGGAACTATAAATTCACTCCTGGGGTACTTCCCATGTCCCTCATAGACAGAGGCAGTCTGTAAAATAACTCAGGGCTCCAACACCCAAAGACCCACAACCCTGAAACTAGTCTCTCCCATATTTGGGGTATTAAGATTATATAATGTCATATTCTGGGTATTATTGGTTAGGCTTGTAAAGGCTCCTGTGCCATTAGACTAGTAATCATCTATGAATCTATTAGTATTTAATGTAATAGCTTAAGAAATCATATTTCTAGGAAGATTCAATGACAAAATAAGAAACCATACAATGTTAACTGAACATGATGTAACCTATATGCATTTTGTTAGCATTTATATAATCTATTTTTATAGCATAGCTTATTAAAATAAAATTTTCACCAGGAAAATTCAATGCCTAATAGAGCAAATAACTGTGGCATGACCTCACTTTTAAGTGATTCTACACCTTTGGTAGGTACCTGCCCTGAGACACTGTCATATTTGAATTTGTTTCCACTAGCAATACCTCTACAAGCAAAGAGAATGTTAGTCAAATTGCAAATTAAGAAATTACTAGATGATTTGTTTTTAGCTGTCTAATTACTTTGTTTGTGTTTGTTAATCAGGTGTCACCATTCAATATAAGGGTCCCTTTTCGAGGTGACTTGGGATCCCTGTCTGCTTAAGTGGTCTGCTCGATCTGTTCAGAGTCACATCATTTGCAAATAGAAACTGAAGGAATTTTTTACATCTGTAAAATCTGCAGCTCCTTTTCTTCTTTCAGCTGCATAACAAGTCTTTTGCTGTTAGTTTCTTCAGTAAATAACCCATTATGGTGGCAGTCGATGATATTCAGATTCAGAATGACTGACTAATGCAGTTAAGGTATGTGTATAATGCTAATTTGGTGCGAGTAGATAATATTCAGATTCAGAATTACTCTGACTAATGCAGTTACAGAGTCTGCATAATGCTAATTCTGACTAATGCAATTACAGCATACTGTATGTATAATGCCAAATTGGTGGGATTAGATCGTATTCAGATTCATAATGAGTCTGACTAATGCAGTTACGGAGTATGTATAATGCTAATTTGGTGCGAGTAGATAATATTCAGATTCAGAATGACTCTGACTAATGCAGTTAAGACATGTCTATAATGCTAAATTGGTGGGATTAGATCATATTCAGATTCAGAATGACTCTAACTAATGCAGTTAAGGTGTGTGCATAAAACTAAGTTGGTGGTAGGGAGTAGATAATATTCAGATTTGAAATGACTGACTAATGGAGTTAAGGCAGGTTTTTAATGCTAAGGTGGTAGGAGCAGATCATATTCAGATTCAGAATGACTCTGACTAATGCAGTTAAAGGTGTGTATAGAATGCTAAATTTGTGGGATTAGATCATATTCAGATTCAGAATGACTCTGACTAATGCAGTTAAGGTGTATGTAGAATGCTAATTCTAACTAATGCAGTTACAACATATGTATAATGCTAAGTTGGTGGAAGTAGATCACATTCAGATTCAGAATGACACTGACTAATGCAGGTACGGTGCATGCATAATGCTAATTTTGACTAATGCAGTTACGGCATATGTATAATGCGGGTGGAATGTTGGGCGGCGCAGTGGTGCAGCGGTTAACATTGTTGCCTCACAGCAAGAGGTTCTCTGGTTTGATTCTCGGCTGGGGTGCCTTCTGTGTGGAGTTTGCATGTTCTCCCTGTGCTCGCGTGGGTTTCCTCCGGGTACTCCGGTTTCCTCCCACATTCCAAAGACATGCATCTGGAGCATTTCTCCTCGGGCCTCCACTGAAAACAGGATCTGTGGAACCTAGTCGGACATTCCCAGTCAACAAATGTTAAATAAATGAAATAAAATAAATAAATAATGCTAAGTTGGTGGGAGTAGATCATATTCAGATTCAGAATGACTGACTAATGCAGTTAAGGTGTGTGTGTGTGTGTGTGTGTGTGTGTGTGTGTGTGTGTGTGTGTGTGTGTGTGTGTGTGTGTGTGTGTGTGTATAATGCTAAATTGGAGGGATTAGATCATATTCAGATTCAGAATGACTCTGACTAATACAGTTAAGGTGTGTGCATAAAGCTAAGTTGGTGGGAGGGAGTAGATAATATTCAGATTCAAAATGACTCTGACAAATGCAGTTAAAGGCGTGTATAGAATACTAAGTTTGTGGGATTAGGTCATATTCAGAATGACTCTGACTAATGCATTTAAGGCATGTGCATAAAGCTAGGTTGGTGGGAGTAAATAATATTCAGATTCAGAATTACTCTGACTAATGCAGCTATGGTGTATGTATAATGCTACTTCTTACTAATGCAGTTAAGGCATGTGTATAACACTAAGTTGGTGGGAGTAGATCATATTCAGATTCAGAATGACCGACTAATGCAGTTAAGGTGTGCATGTATAATGCCAAGTAGGTGGGAGTAGATCATATTCAGATTCAGAATGACTCTGACTAATGCAGTTAAAGGCGTGTATAGAATGTTAAGTTTGTGGGATTAGATCATATTCAGATTCAGAATGCCTGTGACTAATGCAGTTATGGTGTATGTATAATGCTAATTCTTACTAATGCAGTTAAGGCATGTCTATAATGCTAAGTTAGTGGGAGTAGATCATATTCAGATTCAGAATGACTCTGACTGATGCAGTTAAGGCACGTGTATAATGCTAATTCTGTCTAATGCATTTATGGAGTGATACGCTATAACTGCATTAGTCACAATTAGCATTATACATACATTGTAACTGCATTAGTCACAATTAGCGTTGTACATACATTGTAACTGCATTAGCTACAATTAGCGTTATACATACATTGTAACTGCATTAGTCACAATTAGCGTTATACATACAGTGTAACTGCATTAGTCACAATTGGCGTTATACATACATTGTAACTGCATTAGTCACAATTAGCGTTATACATACATTGTAACTGCATTAGTCACAATTAACGTTATACATGTGCCGTAACTGATATCCTAGGTTAAACGAATCATTTCCATATTTTCAATAATTTGGTCACCCGATGTTTCTGACAAAATACCCTGTAGCAAATTTCTGAATTCTGCCAACTCAATATATTCCCATAAACATTTTCCCAGTTACCCCTCTTTTTGTTACCACAACTTTAGCATTTGCTATCGACCTGGAGTAAAAATCTCTGATATCTGCTTGGGGTATAAAAATGCCCATGCAAACAATTCCCCATGTAAAAGTACTAAACCTTCTAGAACTTGTTGCATGCTTGGAAGCCATACAAATGACCTGACACTATCTCTTTGTATATTTTGCTTTTCAATTCAAATGACTGTTTTTTTTACCTCTTCTGACTGAATCTTACAGAGATCATGCACACTTTTATATGGTCTAGAAATGTTCCATTTTTAACAATACCTTCTATTCTAGACTTAACTAAAAGCTTGACTAGAGTTTGTGTTTCACTGAGCAGTCCCCTAATTCTTTTTCTTTCACTTTGTTTATACTCTCTCCGTCCCTGGTATAGAATGTCATTCTCCAGCCCCAGTCCAAACGTCTGCTCGTCCTCATCCTGCGGTAGAACCTTTTCCTTCTTGGCTATTTACTCCTCATGCCTTCACGTCTTTACTACTTTTCTCCAATAAATTCCAACTCTTTCTTGCCTCTTTTCTATAACCAGTCATCCCTACTGGTAAAATCTCTTTTCTCCATTCCAGTGTTGACTTGGTTCTTAAAATACTTTATAAATATAATAGTTTATAGTCTCTATAGCTGTTATTATTCTCCTTAAAGGCCTGCACCAAAATTCTACTCTCTCCTTATTTTGCAACCCCCACTCCACTGTTTCAGCATCATTTCTCTTTACAGATTGTAATCTTCTCCATTTCTTGTGTAAGAATACTGATGCCTGCTATAGGTTTTGGTTTTTCTTAATTTAATTTCTATGCTGAAAAAAATTGCAACTGTATCAAAATGTTCTAAATACTGAAATCTCTTTTTCCTGGATTTATCAAGTACAAAGTAATATCCTCCAGAATTAAGGCTATTTTTATTGATTACCAAACCAGCTTTATCCATGATTTTGTGGGTCCCTTCTTTTCTTTGTCAATAGTACTACATATAAAGTAAATAACAAACAGAAAAAAACCATCCATGTCTGTTTTCTTTGTTCAAACATAGCCTGTCAGAGAGGAACTCCCCCACCTTAACTTTTGCCTCTTATTCTTCATGTCTTCCTAAATAACCACATTGTTCTATCAGAAAACAGAAATGTTACCATTGCCCTAATCAGAAACACGCAGCTGACTGCATTGAATGCCTTCTCTGCATCAAGATCCACCAACAATACCTGTGTCTTCTTGCATTCTGCATCCCTTTGGATTATTCAAATGTTTGCCTCCTATTCACAAAGTCACATTGATCCATATCTATCAGTTTTGGCATCACTCTACTGATTCTGTTAGCTAGTATCAATGTAAACACTTTATAATCATGGCTTAAGGTTGCAATAGCTCTGTATAGGCTGGGTCTGAATGGTCTTCATGCAGTTCTCTTTCAAGCCACAAGTAACACAGGATTCCATGCTGAACCTATTGATATTCAGCTTATACATTTGTCATGTCTAGACTGATGTCAAGGGGCTCAGTGTGGCAAAGTGACTGCAGTTTCGGTGCAGTCATGAAGTCCTCATCCGATATCCATATCCTGCTGGATAGCTATAGCCACACAAATTCCCATAGTAAAGACTGTTACCTAAATATTAATGAAACATGCAGTACCCATTGGAAAGGCCATTCCTGCACCCACTTCACTGACAACACACCCTCAAAGCTGATTTTACCATCAGAAATCTAGGTGCATTCAAAGGTAATGCACTCTCCTTTAATCACCAGGTGCTAACTGCTGTTAGGTATGCCTTCTGCCCAGTGCAACTAATCACTAAAAGTGTACTTTTTACAGATCAAAGGAAGCCATCACCACTCACTATTCCCTGATTAGACCCACAATAGAATATAGTGTCTATTTTGGCATGTACCTATCCAAGCATGTAGCCCAATTTTAGATTCCCCAGCATGTTCTGATGATGATTGACAGTTAAAACAGAGAGCTAAAGTTCTGACTTATTATTGAGCTGTTTCCTGTTGCAGAGAGTGATGATTTTAATTTTTCTGCCTTCATTTGGCTACTGTGTGACAGTGAGGAAGCCACTTAACCAGACAGTGCTCTGGGGCAATTTGGAATCTGTGGTAAGACTCCTTAATGGCCTTCTGGACTCCATGTCTACTAACTATGTATGAACCTATAATCTTAATATATCCTCCAATGGTTACCCTGGACAATTGGAAGCCTTATCACTGCTCACTTTCACTTACAGATTTCTGCATCATGACCTCCACCTAGCTTATCAAGCTATGAATGAAGCCATCTTGTTTAATCTGTTACATATCTGTAAAACAGGTAACACTGATAACACTCAATCAAGGCATCAAATTTAAATGTTTGTTGCAATATAAATATAATCTGAGGACATGATAGATATCTCTCCCAAATGATCTCTGACCTAAGGAATAGGCTCCCACTCCATGTAAAACAAAGCAGCTCCCTAACTCTCTTCAATACAAGCCTGTAAAGTTACTCTAGGACTGTTCTCATTGGCCTTTACTAATAGAAGGAACAAATAATGGGAATTGTGTGGATAAGCATATTATGATCTACTAGATGAGTTGCATAGTAAGAACTTGTGAATATGAGTCTCTGAATGATATGAGTTTGGCTGTGCAGTAGTCTCATAACACATGAGGGTTCATCAGTGTGATGCAGATAGGTCTAAGAGAGAAAATAATGGCTTAATTTGGGAGGACCTGACACATTGGAGGAGGACATTGTGGCAGTATTTGTGTGGATGGCATCAACAATATCAGGATTATCAGTCACGTTCCTATATGCAGATGACATAGTATTAATAACAAAGAATAAAAAAAATGGATGCAGAAAGCGATCAAGATACTTAATGGACAGTCGAGGGCTAAAGATATGCATATAAACAGAAACAAGAGCAGACGTATGGATATGTTGGAATTCGTTATTATGAAAATAAAAAAGGAAATTTGTAAAGACAATAGATAGAGAAATCTTTTATATAATGTGGACTCTATGGAATGAAAGAATGAAGTAGATAGAACTTAATGGAAAGGGATATTGGCAGAGCTATTGAGAGAAATAAGATTTTGGTTGTGGAAGAAAGAGCTGGGGTCATAAAATGAATGTGTTTGTAAAAAAATTAAAATATAGATAGTAAGCAAGGAAAAGCTGTTTATAAAAGGTGTAAATCTCTGTATATAGTTTATAGGATGTGGGACCTCAGCTTAATGTCTCATCTGAAGAACAACACACTTAGGAGTGCAGCACGACCCTTATGATACACTTGCAGCACTAGTAATCCATTTTCCTTGTGTCAGGATAGAACCCACAGCAGAGTGTGCTACACGCTGTGCCACTGACACAGACATAGCTGCTGCTAAGTTGGTTAACCAGAAGAGGATGGGAAGAAAGGTGGTGTGATGAAGGATGACGGCAATATAGGTTATAGTCTGTTTACCTGTCTGTCGGCCTACTGTTGTGTACCATTTTTGTCATGTAATCTTTTTCAGGATTAGATAGACTTTTGTTGCCAGCTTGTATACAGCTGGGCTGAAACAGGAATGTGTCATCAGGACACTACTGTTTCTATCAGAACTCCGAAGTTAGAGCTGGGCACATAAAAGTTCTGTGCAGCAGGTGAATAGCTAATCTCTGCAATGATCATGCTAAGTACTCTGTATTAGAGTCATAAGATTCTGCTTGTTGTTCACCCTGATCTAAAGTACATTTCTGTTATAAACAGCAAAAAAGCATCTGAGTTGTTGAGAGATCAGCAGTGTCTGCTCTGCATGAGGTTTAAATATTAAAAAGGGTACCCAATCAGAAACATGCAGGTATGCAGGTGCGTGTGCAGGGTAACTTGAACAATCTTCAACTTCTATTCTAAGTTTAAGGCTGATATCTAATTGTGTTGGTTTTTGTTTACAGTATAAAGTAAACGTTTGACATATATATCCATCGATAAATGCAATGCTTCTTAGATATTATTGTCATTACCGGCAATAATAATAATAATGTTATTTAAATGCCAAATAGCATTTGTATTTAAGTGTTATGGTTATAATGTAAGAGCACTGTTTAATTTAATATACATCCAATTACTATAACATAATTTTTACTCATCAGGACACATTTCTTTAGCAGTTCAGCAAAGTAAATCTTTCCAGAGAATGAATGACTGGTATATGACTTGTAATTGCTGCTATAACTTGTTTTCAGTTCACAGTACTCTCTCTCAGACTCTGTAGGGTCTCTTAAGTCTCTAAGTAGAGTCTCTGGCTCCCTTTTGGTTGCAGCTGCAGCTACATTAAAACATTGGGTGACTCTGCTGCTACTTTGTTGCTTTCCACCTGGGGCTCTAGGGAATTCTTAGTGATGTCATCAGATCATGGGAAATGAAGGTGGTCCACAAGACCATTCATTAAGGAGCTTAGCCCAAATCTCCAATTGCACCAAAGTACTGTCTGGTTAAGTGATTTGCTCAGGCTCACACATTAGGCTAATGGAGTTTGAAAGATTCAAAAAACCTTGTACCCTGTGAGTAGGAAGCAGCTCATAAACAAGTCAGAACCTTAGTCCTCTGTGCTAACTGCCAGATAATTAAACTACAACAGACTGCACACAGACCCACAATCCCTGGTTTAGGAGGCCAATGCCTTATCCACTGACATTCCTGAGCCCAACATCCATGTTGTTATATGCAAAGAGACAACAAATATGGATGGGATAGAAGTTTCCTCATCCATCCTTCTAAAGTCATGGCATTTGTCACCAGCCTTGGATTTAAGTATGGCCTTTGTATACCAAACCTATTGTTTTATGCCACTGGACATTTGCCCTTTTAAGCCTATTAATCTGTTCATCCATCCTAATTGGGTGTAAGTCTGGTCATTCATCGTCTTGGGGTATGACTTTGGTCATTGATCATTCCCTCATTCTGTAGGTATGGTTCTGTCCATCCATCCATCCATCCGTCCATCCCTCCATCCATCCATCCATCCATCCATCCATCCATCCATCCATCCATCCATCCATCTTGCTGCATATTAGTCATCTGATCAATCATCTGATCGATTATCATGTTGGATGTTCTGGTAACGTAGCCAGATAAGGTCCTGACTACAACCCAGCCAACTTGTGTGTGATTAATGGCTCAGACAACTGTAAGAGAAGCAGGGAGGGATGGGCATTAACATCCTTGGTGGGAAAGTAGTTCTGTGAGCTCCTCCACTGACAATCCCTAGTGGAGGCTGGGGATGTCACTATTGGGAGGAGTGATCGAAAAGAAGGATAGGCTAGAGACATGGCTGAGCCTCTGTATGGGTGGAGCAAAATGCCACTCATCCCTTTACATGCCCGTCTCTTGGATGTATTCACAGAAAATGGAGTAAAGTAATAGAATAGGTCAAATGAAACCACCGCCCCTGGTGGATATTGATGGCCAGACCCCCCATGATACTTTTACAATCTTCTCTGGCTCCAGTGATACTGGAGGAAGTCCAGAGGGTTAAGAGAAGACTGGCAGCATTAGCAATGGGTGTGGGGCACTGAGGAGGGAGCTGGATGCTGAGGGGAGAAAAAGCTCCTCTCCCCAAAAAGAGATCAACAATCAGACTGTAGGTGTCAGGCCATTCAAAAAAAGGTCAGTGAGAATTTGGTCTACCAGCCTTTTTCATCTGCCATTTCCCACCTCGGCTGTATAAGTCAGTTTGTTTGAGCTGACACGTATGAGTGCTGTAGTCATGTGACAACACATGCTGACCACTTGCAACTCAGTCATATTTTGAAACTGCTTGTTGTGTACTTGTCTGCTGACATCTATTTCTGATCTATACATTCTGTTAGTGTTACAGCTTTTGGACTATACTTTCTCCATGTCAGTAAATACTTCTCTTCATCTGAGATGGAACCTACTTCTAGTAGCAGTGCTCTAGCGAAGCAGCAGGAAAGAGCTGTTAATCTCAGCAGGAAGCAACTGTTGAGGTAAGGCCACTGAGCTGAACACCATCTTAAGGGGATGAATACAACACAGCAGATTCGAATCTTCCCTCACCATAAGCAGGCTTTTACATATACTTCTCAGTTGCTTTGTATCACAGAATGTTCAGATGTTTGCCTCATGTTTTTGGTCTGCTCCTCATAAAACTTATGTTTTTCTGGCACATCATTGAGGACCGCAGTCACTAAATAATGCTAAACATTTAAGTTTCAGACTCTTACAAAATGCATGGTAATGCAAAATCTATCATTCTAGTAACATTCTAAGTTTATAAGAACTATTTTTAAAATCTGTCCCTGATTTGAGGCCTTTGTTCCCTGCCTCCACATACTGTTTTGGCTTTGCCCCTGATTCTTGTAAGCATACAAATATTGTGAAAGCCATACAGCAGTGAGATGTTACCTGTGTACTGTGCTTTGCATAGATTATGAATTTTGCAAGAAAATAGTCCGATAGCACAGAAGATTAAGGTTATGCACTGTTAGCAGTGTACTTATCCTGGTACAGGGTTTGATTCCCACAGCCTTCGCTTGCCTACTGTCTGTGACCTTGAGCAAGTTACTTAACCAGACAGTTCTTTGGGCTTATTGGAAATTTGGGCTATGCTCCTTAATGGTCTCCTGGACTGGAATGCATGTCTAGAAACTACTTCTGAAACTATGCAATGAAAACTTCATCTGACAAGGTCAACATGTTCAAAGCTTAAATTACGCTGCTGAAAGTGGACACCTGAGCCAGTACATTTTTCTTGCAGATTCAGTAAGAAAATTGACTGTTTCTGTACCAGATGGGGATACTAATACTGACCAGAAGAGAGATAGTCATTGGAATGTGGTACAGATACTGGTGTGAGTGGCAGTCTAAAGATTAGTGCTGTCATTTGCAAGTCTGCCAGTAGCTATTTGCAGCATTAGGTGAAACAGTTATGAATTCTCATCGTTAGTACATGAACACAATATTAGCAGAAAGAAACAGTAGAATTTATAGCCTATTTAACATTCCTCTTACCTTTGTGGGATGGATATGGTATGGCAGATGGTTAATAAAGCCCTGTCTGAGAGGGCTGCATCTACTGGTGAAATTAACAGTCTATATTTCCATCAACAAATGAGGCTGTGTCATTAAAACTCAAACAAAATAACTCAAGTAATACAATAGCTTGCCATATCTTAGAAGTCACAGATTAGGCAGATTATGTATGGGTACTTTTATAGTAGTAGTAGGTGCATGTAGAGAATTATACCCTGCATATCTAGAAAACACAGTGCTACAGGAAAAATAATTTAAGCCTAACTATATTTGATGCAGCTTGTATAACCAGTACAATAAATAAAAATTACAGATCCATTACACTGAATGCTGGGCTTACTGTAAGACAGAAGCAAGAATCCTTTAAAGGTGGTCATCAGTGCAGGAATTTGGTACAGTTTCTGGAATTAAGGAGAGGGGGAATTGTGTGTTTTCAGTGTAACAATGGGCTTTGCAAACCTCTCCTTTGAATAATATCATCCAGGGACAACGTGCTCAGTGAATGTAAAAGTCCAAATAAGGGAACCACGTGACACTCTACAGTGTAGAAGGTCGGAAAAGAAAGTGGCAAAGACGGCATGAGACAGCACCTTCTGAGAGGATCCTGGGTAGTGAGAAGCATACTGGACTAAGACTTCTCTACAGCACCTTCTGAGAGGATCCATGGTAGTGAGAAGCATACTGGACTAAGACTTCTCTACAGCACCTTCTGAGAGGATCCTGGGTAGTGAGAAGCATAATGGACTAAGACTTCTCTACAGCACCTTCTGAGAGGATCCAGGGTAGTGAGAAGCATACTGGACTAAAACTTCTCTACAGCACCTTCTGAGAGGATCCTGGGTAGTGAGAAGCATAATGGACTAAGACTTCTCTACAGCACCTTCTGAGAGGATCCAGGGTAGTGAGAAGCATACTGGACTAAGACTTCTATACAGCACCTTCTGAGAGGATCCAGGGTAGTGAGAAGCATACTGGACTAAGACTTCGCCTGAGAGTCCACATTTGTTTCTTAAGTGTTCCAACAGGATCACACAATCTCAGTGTTAACATTCACAGTGACATCAAGGAAGACCAAAGCCAAATAACCTACTCCATCTTATCCCATAAGGCAATTGTTAGACACTAGTGACAACAGTTTCACTTCTGTGTTGGCTGTGAAAACTAGTCTGAAATTGGTCATAAATCTAATGCTCCTTAAGACATGAATCAAATAGTCCACAGAACACCTCAAACACCTCGACCATAAAAGGAATGTTTGAGATGAGCTAATAACTGCTCAGATAATTAGGATACAACACAAGTTTCTTGAGAACTATGGTTACTAATTCCTCATCTTTAGTAGCAATGGAAAGCCATTTAACTCAAGAAATGACTGATGATCTTAAACAGGACAGGACCCAAGACATTCAGGCAGAAGATACCCAGCCTTGGTAGAAGGGCTGAGTCCATTTTAAGTTTAGTGAAGACTTTAATCTAAAGAAAATAACTTATGATAATTGCTACAGTAAACTTGGCCCACCCCAGAGAAAGAAACATTAGGTGGACACAGCCAATATTTCGGAACACTACAGGTACTATATCCAATCTAATGGAGGCAAGCTTAGCTGCAAAGAAGCCAATAACAAACTCACCTTCTTCTGACAAAGGTGATTTGCAAGTGGCATAGGATGAGTTGCAGAGAATGTCATCCATCTTGAAAAGCAATGTTGCTCAGCTGTGGTAGAAATGTCCCAAGAGGAAAAGTCAGGTTTTTATAGGAGATTTCTTATTGGTACAGAACATGATTTTCATTCAATCTAAGACCATCTTCCATAGCTGAATGCATCACCATCTGTACTCTAGTCTTCAGCCAGACATTCTTATTACATGGAATTCAAGGTCATGTCAAGGTTCATAGGTTACTAGACTAGCAGGGTAACAATGACAAGAAACAAGTGGATCCAATGATAATGTAAAGGCTGAACTGTAGATAAATATAAATTCATGCAGAGAACATGCATGTGGCTTTACTAAGAACTTGTGCAGGAAAAGACAGAAGTTTTCTAGAGTGGCAAATTTAAAGTTACTGTACTGCAGAAGCTTCCAGATGAGAAGATGTCACTGGGGGGGTGCCTTAGCAGTAGACTTGACCAAGCAATGAACTGACCTGGAGAACAGCTCCATCACCAGGCTAAAGGTAGCCACAATGATTGGAAAGACCAGGTCCAAGGTATGCCAAAAATAATGGGCTTAATTAACAACACCTTCAGCAAATTCAAGTCCCTTCTTGATAGCGTGGAATTCATTATAAAAAGTTACATATTTCTGATTACTGAAATTGTGAAATTGCCCAAAACTAGCCATTTTGGCTTACTCAGTAGTATGGCAATAAAAATTAAATCAGGAAAAGCAGCAGGCTGAAATGAGGTTATGGAAGATATAGTTACAATGTTGGGTGAGTTAGTGACAGTTCTCATGGCTGTATGGAGAGAAAGGCGTATCTCAGATGACAAGACAATAATCATTCTAGTGCCAGTGTCCACAAGCAAAGAGGACACTTACAAGTGTGGGCAGTATAGAGGGATCACACTTGTATAACACTGCTTCAAAGTCCTGAACAGGGCGATTGATACATGAATACACAGAGTAAGATTGAAAAGGAGTAGTTTGGATTCAGAACGGGGTGCAGCACAATGGACTCAATGTACAGTAAGACAGATAGTGGACAAGAAGCTAGAGAAGAGGAACAAGCCCAACCGGGCATTCCCAGATATGCAGAAAGCACATAACAAGGTCCCAAGAAAGCTAATGTGAGCAGTCCTTTGATGGTTCAAATTTCCAGAAACATTGGTAGAGTTAGTGCAGGCCATGAACAAGGACCCAATGACTCAAGTACAAACAGTGTTCAGTCTTACAGTGGGGTTCCTAATGGGAATGGGTGTAAAACAGGGTTCAGCTCTGAGCTCAAAGCTATTCATACTGGTGATGGACTACATTAGCAAACAGGTCAGAGGAGACAGAACAACAATGCTGCTGCTGTATGTAGATGATGTGGCAGTACAGGCAGACACCGAACAAAACCTTCACCAAAGGATAGGGGAATGGACTGCAACACTGAAGGCACACGGAATGTAATGGAGTACAGACATGACAACTGTTATGGTAGCAATTGGGGGAAATAAGAAGATGAAAATTGAGATAGAAGGGAAAACAGTGGAACATGTTAACAGTGTTAAGTATCTGTGAGGGCTGGTTGAGGATACAGGAAGCCCAGTACTACTGTACAGTACAGATACCTGGAAAGGAAAGGCAGACCAGTTGAGGAAGCTAGACTATGTGAAACAGATGGCAGGATGCACACTAGTGGGACAGGTGCACTAGAGCAGAAGCCAGAGTAACTCCAGTTGCAGGCAAGTCAAACTAGAACAGAGCAGAATACATTGGTTCAGGCAGATATGTAGGAAAGCAGGGCATTTTTTTGGTGAATTTCTATGAGCAACTTATATCCAACAGTACCACCTGCACAGTCTTAAACAGCATTGATTCTGGGCTGCTCAGAGCACATTGACAGTACTATAGTCATAGATGAGGTCCTTTTCAACATGGATTAAGGAAACCTTTCAGGAGCTCCCTTTATTCACATCTGACCACCTCCTGCTCCTTTACTCCTGCCAAGAAATCAAAGTTACCCCCAAAACTGTCACCTGGTTCCAACAGTTCTTAACAAACAGGTATTTCATAGTCAAAACCGGCTCAATCCTATCACCTCCAGGACCCCCTTATAAAGGAGTGCCACAAGGCTCTATACTTGTCCTATTGTTGTTTTCAATCTTTACTATCAAACTACCGTCTGACTTCACTAACCTTTCTATCCCTCCTCATACAAATGACAAGGTCATCCTTTGATCCCTTACATTAAGCTGATCAAACCCTGCTTCAGTCTGACATCCAAACCCTTAACTCTTGGCTAAACAACCATAAACGACACTGATACTGATAAAAGCGGAAAAAAACTTCTAAAAATCTCAACATCACAGATCTGAATGATACCCCAGTAGAAAAAAAATGTCCTTTAAATACCCAGGTCTGTGATTGCAGCAGTCACTTAACTCTCATAACCACATTGAAAATGTCTGGAAAAAGCTGTGTTCCCATTTATTCTGATGCTGGAATATACATCCCGTTGTCTTCAGGCAATAGACAAAGGAATCCTCCTTTCTCATCTTCAATATGGGCTCCACATCATAGCCAAAGCTTTAAAAAAAAAAAAAAAAAAAAAAAAACTCATCCACTGTAGAGTCCATTGAAAATAAAATCTGATTCATTTCCACCACTCCCGCTCTCACAAACACACATCACTGGGTCACCCTCTCCAAAGTCAGTTGGCTTTCAGTCTCCTTCAAAGTTGAGCTTCTCTTCCTTTCAACCAGATGTTTTCTTGCTTCTTTCTGCTAAACTCCATAATAAAACCACCCACTATAATGTCTGTAACCTCTCCCAATTAATTCTCTAATTACTGATCCTCAAAAACAAACTGCACTGTACCAACAAAACTCTGACAATCCCCTCCCCCACATAAAAGAAATCTCATCTTTCTCCACATTCAAAGCACAACTCAAAAGACAGCTCCATCAAAAATCTGACTGCAGGAACTTTCTCAATGGACACATTGCCTAACTCACCCCTCACCTATAACACATGTACTTGGACCATCTGTTCTCACTTACAGCTTACCTCACATATTTACTACTAAAGTGAATTCACATTTGTTATTCTACTCTGTTAATAATATTTTCTCTTTGTTGTATTGTCTGCAGGACTCTTTACTTTCTGTGATTACTCTATTTATGATTTAGTCATTTTATTTGTTGTTGTTGTTGTTGTTGTTCGGAAGTTCTTCACCTGGACTGTGCATTCAAATGATCCATTGGGATCAGTGTACTACCTTGGCTAACAAACTAAAATAAATAAATAAGACATGTGAGAAACAGGAAGAAGGCACATGGAACCAAGGATGTCCAGCAAAGAGATGGATAGGTTGTGTCAGAGAAGACCTGACAAAGGTAGGCATAACTACCAAAGAAGGTAGGACAGAGGCATTATATCGAAAGAGGTGTTGACAGTTGATGTGACACCCTGATCCAATGTAGAAAATGGAATAAAAGGAGGCTGATGATGATGAAGGAGATGAACAGTATAGTAATCAGGAAATCTTTAAACTCTTAAAGGAGCATCTTCATGCAACTAGGTTAATAGTAGGTAGCAGATGAGGAGGTATGTACCCACGGTTTGCTACTGATCCTACTAAAACTTATTGCATTAGGTGCTCATGCAACTTGCTGGCGTGGGCCATAAGAGACAACTACCCTGACTTTGATCCTGTTTGCTGGGCATGCTGAAGAAAGAGGACAGGAAGGGGAGGAAAGCAGCCCATCAGAGCTGGAACAAAGCTGTCATCAAGGCAGATTGCTGTTAGCCATAAGTATGTAAGAAAAAAAAATTGAACAACCATAGGTGTATCTGAACAACCATACATACAATAACAAACAGCTAATTCAGAGGAAGGCATGTCTTTAATATAGGTAGGCACTAGGCTAGCTGCACCTGTGAGCCATTTTAAGCTTAGTCAATTTCTCTTTCAAAGGTGAAAATTAAATCCTGCATCATGTATGTGTCTGTGAAGCAAACACATTAATTTTAAACATTATGCCAAACCACAAACCCCCTAATGATAATGAAATGACAGAACAAGAGTTATATGAAAGGCCATAATGCCGACCAAAAACACAAAAATGCAACTAGACTGTGTACATGTACTATCATAATGCCAACCAAAATGTAAAACTTCAACTAGACTGTGTACATACACTATCATAATGCCAGCCAAAAACATAAAAATGCAACTAGACTGTGTACATATACTATCATAATGCCAGCCAAAAACATAAAAATGCAACTAGACTGTGTACATATACTATCATAATGCCGACGAAAAACATAAAAATGCAACTAGACTGTGTACATATACTATCATAATGAAGATGAAAAACATACAAATGCAACTAGACTGTGTACATACACTATCATAATGCTGACCAAAAACATAAAAACGCAACTAGATTGTGTACATATACTATCATAATGCCGACCAATGCATAAATATGCAACTAGACTTTGTTCATGTACTATCATAATGCCAACCAATGCAACTAGACTATATACATATACTATCATAATGCTGAGCAAAATATAAAAATGGAACTAGACTATGTACATAAACTATCATAATGCCAATCAAAACATAAAAATTAAACTAGACTGCGTACATATTTTATCATAATGCTGACCAAAGACATAAAAATGCAACTAGACTGTGTACATTTACTATCATAATGCAGACCAAAAACATAAAAAAGCAACTAGTCTGTGTACATATACTATCAAAGAGCCGACCAAAACATAAAAATGCAACTAGACTGTGTACATATACTGTCATAATGCCGACCAAAACATAAAGATGCAACTAGACTGTGTACATGTTGTATCATAATGCCAACCAAAAACATAAAGATGCAGTTAGACTGTGTACATGTTGTATCATAATGCCAATCAAAACATAAAAATGAAACTAGACTGTGTACATATATTATCATAATGCCGACCAAAAACATAAAAATGTAACTGGACTGTGTACATGCACTATCATAATGCCAACCAAAACATAAAACTGCAACTAGACTGTGTACATATACTATCATAATGCCAAACAAAACATAACAATGCAACTAGTCTGTGTACATACACTATGATAATGCTGAGCCGAACGCATAAAAATACAAATACACTGTGTACGTATACTGTCATAATTCCGACCAAAACATAAAAATGCAACTAGACTGTGTACATATACTATCATAATGCAGACGAAAAACATAAAAATGCAACTAGCCTGTGTACATATACTGTCATAATGCCGACTAAAGACATAAAAATGCAAGTAGACTGTATACATCTACTATGATAATGCTGACCAAAAACATAAAAATACAACTAGACTGTGTACATAAACTATCATAATTCCAACCAAAAACATAAAAATGCAACTAGATTGTGTACATATAAAATCATAATGCTGAATAAAAGATAAAGATGCAACTAGACTGTGTACATATACTATCATAATGCCGAGAAAATACAGAAAAATGCAAGTAGACTGTGTACATATACTATCATAATGCCGACCAAAGACATAAAAATGCAACTAGATTGTGTACATATACTATCATAATGCCGACCAAAACATAAAAATGCAACTAGACTGTGTACATATACTATCATAATGTCAACCATAAACATAAAAATGCAACTAGACTGTGTACATATACTATCAGAATGCCAACCAAAAACATAAAAATGCAACTAGACTGTGTACATATACTATCATAATGCCAACCAAAAACATAAAAATGCAACTAGACTGTGTACATATACTATCATAATGCCGACCAAAACATAAAAATGCAAATAGACTGTGTACATATACTATCATAATGCCGACCAAAAACATAAAGATGCAACTAGACTGTGTACATATACTATCATAATGCCAGCCAAAAACATAAAGATGCAACTAGACTGTACTTCCCCTTTCTCTTTCTCATCACAAAACCTCCTTTTTTATTACATCTTCTAACAATACAAATATCCAACCTGACACCCACACAAAACTCCTAGGGGTCATTATCGATGACAAACTCAAGTTCAACCTACACATACTCCAGTGTATAAAAAAAAAAACAAACCGGAAACTAGGTCTGCTATATCGGAACAAAAAATTCCTTACCCCTGAATCTAGACTTACCCTGTGCCAGGCACTCCTCCTCCCCTCCCTCTTATATGCCGTTCCAGTTCTTACCAATATCCAGGCCTCCACTCTAAACAAACTGCAGAAGACTTACCATAAGATAGCCAGATTCATTACTAACTCCCCATACAACTCACACCACTGCATTTCTTTAAACTCTATTCAATGGCTTGAACTTCCCCAGTTTCTGCTATTTTATCAATTTCATATGCTACACTTTA
>NC_056748.1:91492208-91552208 GCF_019279795.1 Protopterus annectens
CCCCACTATCTGTCTTACATTCAACTGCTAACTGCTCACAAACTCATTTTCAAACCCTCTAACTGTCCTTCCCTCTCCTCCATACTCACCTTGCATCATCCTGACAGACTACTCAGGTCCAGTAACCAGAACCTACTCGAAGTGTACAAACCCTTACGTGCACCTGGGGAATTTCTCCTGTCTCTTTCCTTTGCTTGCCTATGGAATTCACCCCCCACCCCAGATTCGAATTACCCAAAGCCACTTCACCTTCAAGACCATGCTCCATCCCATCTGTCTTCTCACTGGGAATGCTCATACTTTCACCCCACCTGACCCCACTCTATATCATTTCCACTCCCTCCCCCTTTTTTCCTTTCTCATAACTCAGCCTATTCGCTATTCGCCTTTCACTGTTCTACTCTCGTTTACTCTACTTCTTCCTACCTCTCACCTCATGAAACTGAGTGCATTAAGTGCCTGCACTCCAAATTATACTTGTGTACTACAAAATACTTGTTTTAATTTCATTCAATGTTTCGTTACAACACCTTGCTCAACTGCTATTCAGTCTTCTATATTACTGTGCTTTTAGTAGTTCTGAAAATTGTATTGTACTTAACTTTGTTGATATTAGCTTTGTAATAATTGTATAGGGAGCTTCTCTCCCCGGACCTCTATTTAAAACGGGCTCGTTTTGGCCCAATGGACTTTCCCGGTTAACAAACTGCAAATAAATAAATAAATAGTTTAAAAATGGAATGAACCTATTATGTGAACATTATTTAAATTAACCAGCGAGAAATCTCTGAATAGTAGTCCATCTTATAGTGACTGTACTTTTTCATGGATCAAACAAGGTCCAAAAGTTGAATTAAGCTTGACAGGCTAATGTGTGCATTAGTTGTTTGCATATTTTCTGTTGCTAGCATCAACTTGATGAAGTTGACAAGAAATATTCATGCAGCTATGGAACATAGAAGCAGATGACTTTTGTTTTTCACATTTAGTGCTAAGAGCTATTTACTGAGCTGTCAGTCTGCACATGTAAGCATCGTCAAGGACTTTATAGGACAGTCATTCTTTGTGTAAATGTTATGCACCAATCAGAAAACAAAGCATTAGGTTAAGGTTTAGCATAGGAAAACTTTAAAAACATAAATATCACTGCAGTTTTGCATTGCTCATCCCACCAAAGCAGACTTGATTAGCAGACGTGGCACTTTACTCTCCAGTAACCTGGCATGTTCATGTTTACGCTGCACTGTTGTGAGAATAGTTTTGTGCTATAGTTCACTAGCATTTGATTTAACTGCATAAATTACACCTGATGAATACTAATGATTTATGGCTGTATGCTTTACATAGAGTGCAACTTTTTTCTGACTGAATAAAACACCAATAACCATCCCTCTTATTTTTTTTTTGTTCAATTATTCTAGACAAATCCAAAACAATGAGTGGACAAACACCCAAAATCAGGGATAGTTTTTTAAGTACTACTTTAATTCATAATAGAAACATGCATTTTTGATAAATAAGAAGTGTGAAACTGAAACTCTAACATCTGTCACTGTTAACTGACTATAGTATTTAACAATTTAGCAGAAAATAAAAAGAAAAAAATTAGAAAGGATGAGGCAAAAACATGAGGCAAAACGGGCATTTGGCAAAATTTGGAACGGCAGAGAGGTATGCCAGTAACCTTGAGTTGTATAAGGTGAAGCGCTACAAAGACATGATAAGTTTTCAGGTGTTAGTATGATACTCTGTAATGAACCTTCTGGATCTAGGTGCCTTTATTTATGTGCAGCATTAATAAAAACAGAATGAAATGAAGGAACTGTGAATAAATTCAGTAGATGCATACCCACTTATAACTAAATCAATGACACCTATGGTCTGTTTGACTTAAATGAACAACCATTTCTTTTATTTTTTACTACTTGCATACTATACATAAGCCTATGTTCTGTTGTGGGTTGGTGTAATGGTTACAGTATTAACCTCATTGATCCAAAGTGCAAGGTTTGATTCTCACCAATGAGGAAAATTACCAAGGCTTAAAATGGTCCAGAAGGGCAGATAGCCTCATACTTACATATAAATGGATTATTTAGTGGATGGCTTTGGTGTAATGATCAAAGTCTTCACCTCATAGACACAAGATACAGGGTTTGAGTTTGACTGTAGTTTATTGGTTAGGCTTAAAAAGGCCCTTCAGGGTATTCACCTATGAAGCTAACTGCTGCTTGATGTTTGCACAGTATGACCCAACTCTGACATGATGCAAGGAAACTGCTTACAAGAAACTTCACAGGGAGAGAGACACCAAGACAGCACAACACTAATATGAAGATTTTTTTTACATCTCCCCTGTGTCTTGCTTGTTGTTATAAAGATTTTAAAGTACTCTACAAGATACCCAGATAATAGTTAGGTAAGCAACTACCACTAATCAAAGACTAGTTTCAAAATGTGTCATCCTTTCGTTGTCACAATATATGAAGTTACAGTTATTATGCCCAGTCACGTTCTATTCTGCCTGGTGCAAAAGAATGCAGCAGAAGAAAGCCTCATATTAAACAAAAGAATAATCCTTAGGATTAGGAAAAGTATAATAAACCCGAGAGCAGTATATTTAATTTACTTACTCATTCTATGAAAAAATAAATATGTCTGGGGCCCACAGGAAGGCTTTGTTTCCTGTGGAAAAATATCAGCCATATTCACCATCATTATGGTTACTTAAAATAACATTAGCTGTTGGAAGGCACTGCTTGCTGGTTTGCTGGTCACATATCAAAAAATGTAGATCAGCAATGGCATTCCTATGTAAAGAAATGCTTCCTACAAGAACTTTGAGGTACGTCAGGGGAATTAGCTGTGTACAAAATGGCTAACCCTTTTCAAAGAGGGTGCCTTGAAAACTGAAACTGAAACGCTAATGGGTAAAATGAAGAAGTATTTTGCCACGGGGAAAGTGGTGGATGTATAAAATTGGCTTTCTATCCAAACAGAGATGATGAGTGAAATTAAAACTTAATGGGACAGAACTAAAGGCAATTCCCATGCTGTGAAAATTGTAGTTCAAAGGCTTAAATACTTGTTAATTTAGTTTCCTTCCAGGGAAGGCTATGGAAAATACTGTCAGTAGCTAGAGGTGAAAAAGGCTTGTGAATGGAATAGATTAGTACCCAGAACTAGTACATGACAGTGAGGAGGTTGTGCATAAAGGCTACGGGTTGGCATAAATGTTGTTATTCTGTTTTAGATATTTTTGGTGAATACATTTTTATTAGATTTTTAAGCATGACACTTGACACTGTACCAAGTTTAATTGGAAATGCAAATGTACATACCCTTCAAGGACAGAGAAGCTCAGGCTACTGGCATGTTGCATCACCTTCAGACTGGGAATGGCATCCATTGTTCACACCTTGCACATTGTATGACCTTCAGAGTGGAATGCCATGTGTCAATCACACCCATTTGGTATATCACATCTCCCTTAGAGTGGAATGGCATATGTCATTAACACCTACCTGATACATCACATCTCCCTCAGAGTGGAAAGCCATGTGCACTCACATCCTTGCACATCGCAGCAGTCACAGCATGGAATAGCATGTCTCATTCATGTCCTGGCACATTGCATCACCCTCACAGCAGAATGCCATGTGTTGTTCACACCTGCTTCAGCTGTGATGAGGTCAGTATCATAATAATGGTAAAGAATCTTAGTTATTCAAAACAGCTTTTGAATTTGAATTACAATTCGACTTCACAAATATTGATCCTAAACATACAAAATTATACAAATAATAACAATTATAAATAACTAAATAAATAAGAAAGATAAAGCTTTGGTTGCTGAATCCTTGATCGGTACACTGTGAAAGACAAGATTCGGCACAAAACAAAACAATGTGTAAAAAGGAAATTCACGACAAACGAAAGGCAAGAAAACACACAGTGGAAACCGCAATGACTTTAAATCAAAGGCAGAGCACGGATTATTTATTAAATAGTTAGCGCTTTCGGTAGGGAAGTTTTCCCCACCTTCCTCAGACTAAAACTTTGAACAAACACTTCTCAATCATTTAAATAAAGCTAAGCAATTAATTAGCATAAATTATCCAATAAGACCAATATTATAACATTTTTTAAATATTTAAAGGCACATTATAAAAGCTCTTCCTTATGTTCTTTATGTTAGATATATTAGATATATTAGATATATCATATTTTAAATGCATTATATTTTATATACATTAGACAGCAGCAACTAATTAAACCTATACTTTTCTTAAGTCCTATGATAACAGTGTGCTAACATTTAAAAAAGCTATGGTTATATTTTATGCATAACTAGGCAAGTGCATGAAAGTGCGTTTGTCCTACATTTTATCATACAGCTTCACACCCAACTAAAAAATACATGCATACACATCTATTTCATAAAAGATTATCCTAATTAATTAATAAAAACTACCTCCTAAGGGCTTTAAGCTTTAATATGTATTTAATTGATACAATTTCATTTAATCCTGGGGGTATAAAAGATGATGTACGAATCTGGCAGGCAACTTCTTGTTCCTCTAATTGTAATTGCCATGGGCCCCCTCTGATATGTGGTTGTGCCTGGTGTAATATTATAAACCCAAAGGTATGACTGGGGTTTTGGCAAACATGTTTTGCCAAAGCATTATTTATATCTCCATTATTTATGGCATATACGTGTTCATACACCCTCTTCTTGAACGGTCTATCGGTCTTGCCGATGTAAAAAGCAGGACAATGCCTGCATAGAGCCGCATAGACTACTCCTTTGGAGTTGCAATTAAATTTTCCCTTGATCAAATAATCATTGCCCATTATTTTAACGGATTTTCCAACCAAAATGTGTCTGCAATGGGAGCACATCCCGCACTTAGACATTCCTAGTTGCTTCCCGTGTGTCTTCCCTTTAGTGCTTTCCAAAAGTTCTTTTAAGTTGTTGCCTCGTTTATAAGTGAAATTTGGCTTTTCCCCCCACAACATTTATAAGTTGTTGATCATCTGAAAATAATTTCCAATTTTTGGAAATTATGTTCTTAATGGATTTGAAATCAACACAATATGTGAATAAGAAAGAAATATTGCAATGTTCTTTCCTGCTATTAGAAATAGCTTGCATTCTTCCTCCCCTTAATAAAGGTTGGAAATGACCTGTTTCTCTTTTATATAAAACTTTTTGTTTGATTTCATCTACAAACATGTGGGGATACCCTCTCATAAGAAACATGGATTGCATTTTATCACATTCAACCAAAAAGTCAACTTGTTCGGACACCATTCTGGCTGCACGAACAAATTGCCCCTTGACAGCACTTCTCTTTTGGTGCAGGGGATGCGAACTGGTGAAATGCAGATAGGTATTAGAAAACGTTGGTTTCCTGAAAATAGTTGACTTGAACTTACTAGATTCATTGTCCTTGCTGATTTTAACATCAAGGAAGGTGATTTCATTGGCTCCCATAGAGTATGTAAACTCAAGGAATTGCGTCATTTTTGATATGCTCTCAATAAAGTGCGGTATGACTTCAGATGACCCCTTCCATAAAAAGAACATGTCATCCTGGTACCTGGTGTACCAGGTGACGTGTTCCTAATAAAGGGCATTTTTAAAGAGAAATTCAGATTCCCAGTGGGCTAATACACTATTGGCAAAAGTGCACCCACATGGTGAACCCATAGCGATGCCAGTAGTTTGAAGAAAGAATCTATTCTTAAACACCAAGAAGTTATTTTTTAAGATGACATCCAATAAAGTTTCAACCAGCTGCATTTGATCATTTGGTGCCCCCTTACTAAGCATGAAGTCAACTGTCCACAATACCCCTGATTCATGTGGGATGACTGTATATGAGTCCGTGATATCAACCACTAGAAATACCAAAGTTGGCTCATATGGGATTTTGCTGATGTTCTGGAGGAAACTCCATGAGTCCCTGCAAATGTGGCTTTCTCGTTCTAACAATGGTTTTAGTAAGCTGTCCACCACCTTGGCACAAGCATAGGTTATAGACCCCCTCTCATCCACTATTGGTCTGAAAGGGGGATTCACAAGATCTTTGTGAATTTTAGGTGTGCCAAATAAGGTGGAGATTTTTGGCGCTGGCATGGATAAATAAAGGAATAGATCATGATCAATACTTCCTTCCACAAGTAGATCTTCCAAGATGTTCTTAATTCCATTATAAGCCAAATTTATCTCATTGATGCTGGAGGGTGTATAAGTATCTGACTCTAAATATTCTAGCATTTTACTTTCGCAAAGATATTCATCCATAAATATTAACCCCCCGCCTTTATCAGGCGCCATAACCCTCACTTTACAATCATTCAACAATTTAATGAAGGCCAATTCCTCATTCCTAACATTTCGACGCATATGATTTGGCCCCCTGGTAGGAGGATAATTACTAAAAGCCATTGCCCTCAAGTCCAATTCACATAATTTTTCAAAAATGTGTAAAGTTGGATTTAAAGGGGGATTGAACACACTAGAAATCCTATGTGTGTTCACTAAAGAAGGCATATTGCCCAATGTGCATGCTAGATTTAACTTCCGGACAAATAATTTGAGATCAATCACCGTTTTCACTAAGTTGCATCTTCTATCTGGAATAAAGGACAAGCCTTTAGCAAAGAAATCAACAAGATCAGGCTCAACAGTCAATATTGTATAATTATAAATTTTAAAGTCTCCTTTATCATTATGCAAGATGCTAGGCCCCTTTTCAGAAAGTAGAGCATCAAAGCTGACATTAGTTGACTGATGCTCTAACGTCTCCGTTGGTTGCCTCTCCTCCTCGTCTGATTGCCCCTCTGGTTGTTCTGCCCGTTGTTCGACGTGGTGTTCCTCACTGTTGAGGGCCTGTGAAAACCCTGCATATTTTCCCCATTATTTCCATTGAAAACCTGCTCGTCTGAGGGAAAAAAAGTTTCATTTACATTATTGTTGTTTCCCCCATTAGAATTGTTATTAGCATTAGTATAGTTCCTTATGTGTTCGCTTCTGCGAATGGCTGGAGCTTCGCTCTCATTCTCATTGAATTGAGCCTCATGAACAGCCACATGGTTTTCATTCATTTGGGGAACTCTCCAAGCTGCAACCTGTCCAGGAGGGGGAGGGGGGTATGCTTTAAGATTTTTATAATCTAAAACATCTCGCTCAATTTTACGTTTCTTATTTGATAGCATTTTTGTGATAGAAGCTTCAATGCAATGTCATTGCGGTTTCCACTGTGTGTTTTCTGACAAAACAAAACAATAGTCAGTCTACACCAGCTACCAGACTATTCTTCACCAAAGGATCAAAGAAATGCAAGTTCACCAAAGGATCAAAGAAATGCAAGTTCAGATTCTGTGTGTTTGAAAAGATGGTTGTATACGTATGTACTGTAACATCGTTCACTGCTGTTTAAAAAGACAGACTGAGTACTTGTGAAGACAGCTTTTCCTGCAATGTTAGTATTATGTTTGTGACAAGAAAATTCCATTTATGTGACCCGTTCCTCCTACTACTATTAATTGTCTGGGTATCTTTCTTCCACATTGCTCTTTTTTCTGCCTGCAAATCCTGATATTTTATGACTTTGTGTCTCTCTGTGTACCCAGGACACCGTAGTCACTGGGTGTGGTGATTTCAATGATCGATGCTACTTTTGTTATCTTTTCTTGGACCACTATATCCAGTTTTCTAGTATCTATCGTTTGAATGGTTGGTAATGGATGATCCCACGTGATGTAACTTCTTCATTTTCTGTGATGCTTTGTGGCTCATGTTTCCAGTGTTTTTCAGCCACTTCAGTACCATAATGTTTGCACAATCCCCAGTGTAACAGTCTTGCCACATTATTATGCCTTTCAGTATACAGTCCTTCTGCCATTAGTATGTCACAACCAACAACGAGGTGTGTAACTGCTTTCATTTTGGTTTTACAAAACCTACATTTGTCTGTTTCTCTCACATGTTCAATGGACTTTGTAAACCAGTGTGTACGTAGCTCACTATCTTGGGCTGCCAATATTAACCTTTCATCTCTTGGTTTGAATTTGCCTCTCCTTAACCATTCCTGTGTTTGTTCCTGATCAACATGAGGTTCTTCCAGAAGTTTTCTATACTTGCGACTATATTTATGCATTTTCCACATTTCTTGCCTTCTCATCTGGTCCTTCACCTTATATTCTTTGTTTTGGTTTTTGGCAGATATAGTTGCTGCCTGATTTTTATCTACTTCTGGTTTGATTTCTATTCCTGCTGGAGACTGATATGCTTCTGCTAAATTAAGCAGAGAAGTTATCTTTGATTTATTCTCCTTATGTTTCAAAACTTTCACTACATTTGGGTCTTGTGAGGTCAGCAGATATGTGTGGAATGCCATGATTGCAGATCTATACATGTAATCAGTTTCAAGGAGGCCCATCCCTCCTTTGGAACGGGGAATATATAATCCTGGTATGCACTGATTTTTATAAATCATCTGGTGAGAATGAAGCATCCTTCTTGTTTTCCTGTCTAACCTATCCAACAAATTCTGGGGCCAGTCAATCACTCCAAAACTGTAAGTTAGGACAGGAAGAGCAAATTGATGTATAGCTTGGATTTTGTTCCTAGATGTCAACACTGTTTTCAGAATTAATTGGAGTCGTCTAAAGTATTCCTTACTACATTGTATTCGCATTTGTTCATATTTTACTGTTGGTCCTTCATCAATTCTCAAATATTTATACACTCCCTCTTGCTCAAGTTCTTTTATATCACATTCTTGTCCCAAACTGATGTTTTCCTGGGGCTGCAGTTTTCCTGCTTTAAAGGTTGCTTTTGCAAACGTATCTAAAAATGTTTTGACAACCTGCAGCTGTGCTTTCAGTTTCTCATCTGATGAGCTATACAGTTTTAAATCATCAACAAAGAGAAGATGAAAAGTCTTTATACTTTGTTTTTTTTTAGGAGCCAAATTGTAGCCATGGCCTAAGCTGTTAAGTAAACAGCTTAATGGGTTAAGTGCAAGGCAGAATAGCAACGGTGACAGAGAGCCACCCTGGAATACCCCCCTTTGAATTTTTTTCCCTGGGATAATAATTTGTCCTTTATAATGGCTTAATTGCAAAGTGGTCTGCCGTTGTTTCATGGTCACTGTAATCTAGTCAATCAGTATGGGGTGTATCTTATACATTTTTAAGTACTCTTTTATCCATGAATGTGGGATATTATCAAATGCTTTTTTATAGTCAATCCATGCCATACTTAAATTCTTCCCCATTTTACAGTTCTCCAGTATGACTTTATTTAACAACAAATGATCCTTTGTTCCATATGGCTTTCTTTTATTGCCCTTTTGTTCTACTGCCATAATTGAGTTTTCTTCTAAATGACTATAAACTCTGTTGCCATCAATTTCCATGTATAGTTTATACATAGTCGGAAGGCAAGTTATTGGTCTATATTTTTTAGGGTAGCTTGCAGGTTCACTTTTAAGAAGAAGCATTGTTTTGCCTGTTGTTAAACAGGTTGGTGTCTGTTCAGGGTGCACATATAAATAGTTCTTACTCATGGCTAAATCCTCATGGAAAGATGTTAATACTTTTAACCAAAAGTTAGGTACTGCATCTGGGCCTGGAGTTTTCCAATTAGAGGTTTTCTTAACTTTGTTTCAATCTCTCTGGCTGTTATTTTATCCCATTTCATATCCTGTACATTTGAAATTTTTATTCTTTCTTTTATTTCTTCTATCCATTTATCATCTTTGTTGTGTTCCACAGGATCTTCACAGATACTTCTCCAAAATGTATCTACTTCCTCTTTTTTTGGTGGTCTTTCAAATCCTTTTACCTTATTTCCCAGTTCTCTATAAAACTTTTTTGGGTTATGAATAAATTGCTTATTTTGTACTTTTCCCTTGTATTTATCTGTGTATCTTTGAAGTTTTTCCACCTGTGCTGACATTTTTAGTTTATTTGTGATACTGCATGATAGATCCTAGTTTGTTCTAATACTGTGCATTGCTTTAATCACATCTATCTTTCTGAGTATTTTTGTTGATCTATTTCCTCTTCTATAATCTTCTAACAGTGACACTTCTTGTCTTAATTGCTTTATAGTTTTCTCTATTTGATACTTCCATGGTGGTATTTGATTTCTCCCCTTCCTTTCCCTCACTACCTGTGTTCTTGTGGTAAACGTTTATCAGTTATTAATTTAGCTGCACAGTAATATATCCTGTTTACTTCTGTTATATCGCATGGATCTCTATGGACAGTCCTAATTACTGTGTGCATTTGTTTTATCAGATGTCTGACTTTTGGGGTTTTATTGACCTTCTGCAGTCTATTTCTCTTATTGATCTTGATATATCTGTCTTTGTCTATTAAATCAAGCAACTCTTCTCTTAACTCATGGCACATCCCTTGTTTTCCATTTCCTGTGGGCATTCTGTAGAAGGTTCTATAGTATCTTCCTGTGGCACCTTCTCTTCAGTTTCATCCTGTGCCATCCGTTGCTCTGTCATATGGGAACTCACTGGTCTATCACTCCTCAACATTGACTGTGTCAGAGTTTCCACAGTTTCATGTTCCTTCCCTTGCTCTCTAGGTTCAAGTGAGTGTTTATACTGGTTTCCGGTGGAAGGCTCCAAAATATCTCGATATGGCACCTGGCCAATTGCTTCCTGTTCCATTGGTTTCCCCTTAATTTGGATATCTGTTGCTATATCCAGTTGTGGTGCTTTCTGCATTTGATTTTCTACACTGAATCCTTCACTTTGCAGGTACTCCATAACTTCAGTTTCTATTTCTTTAGCTTCTCCATTACTAATCTCCTTTTCTGCTTTTCCTCTTTGTTTTCTTATTTTTTGTATTGTAAAGTTTTCCATATCCAGATTCCTTTGCCTGTATTTCTCTTCAGATATCTTTGGTGCTGCTCTTTTTGTGTTGGTTAGTTTTGCTTTCTACATAGATTGTCTGATGATTCTCCAGTACTTTTTCATAACCCAAAACATTCCCAGAGGTAGTTGTCACTAAATGCCTTATATACCTGAATAAGATCTCCTGTTAGATATCTGTAAGAGACACTGTACAAGTTCAGATATTTTAGTCTTTTATAATAACTTAAATTTTCACATCCATGGATGCCCTTGGTATATTTCTGCTGTACTCTTTCCAGTTTACTCATGCTTGTTTTCTTGTAAGGTTTCCACACTGTTACTTCATACTCAAGTTTGGGTCTGATGTGACTAGCAAGCAATGACCTCATCATGTTTGATTTCCTAGACTTTATAAATCCTTTTATACAACCTATAGTTCTATAATTATCATTAGCCAATTGATTGTTGATTAGAAAAATTCATGGCTGAATCTACCCATATACCCAGGTCCTTAAATTAGTCTATAGTTTCAATGACTGTGTGTTGTATTAAATATTCACCTTTCAGTTTATGTCTCCCAAATCTCATATGCTTAGTTTTTTATGTACTTATCATCAGCATATTATTCTCCTGTGCCCAAATGGTCAATTTACTCAAGTTATTTTGCAAACATGCCTTATCTGTAACACTTGTAATCAGTTTACCCAATTTCAGGTTGTCTGCATACAGACTGTAGACCACCTCAGATGAAAAGCTAAGTCTGAAAGATAAAATCTAAATAAGTAAGGGCCTAGGACAGAGCCCTGTGGGACACCTTGTCTGTAACCAAGGATTTCACCTGTCCAGTTGGTGTGTGATACTTGCATGTCCTATTTGTAAGCCATGCAGCTGTCCATCTTATCAACAGTACATCAATACAAGTTGTACTAATTTACTGATCAGTGTTTTGTGCATGACACTGTCAAATGCTGAAGTTAAATCTATATAAATCACATCACAGCACAAGTTTTCATTCATAGCTATTATTATATTGTTATAGAACATCATGTTACAGGTGGTAATAGATCTATTTTCAGCATATGCATGCTGATATATAGTTTCAATTCCCAACCTATCCAGTTCCGACAATAATGTATCCAATATTACCTTCTCCATTATTTTTCCACAACAGGAAAGTAGACTTAAGGGTTTATATGACTCTGGGTTTGTCCTACTCCCCCTTCCTTTAAAGACAGGTTTAATAAGAGCATGTCTCCAGTCTTGAGGAATTTCCCCATATTTATATGACCTAGTGAATAATAGATATAATGGTACAGTTCTTGCTGAAGTCTTCTCAGGTCATTGTTGCTAATTCTGTCTGTTACCTGTGCTTTGTTTGGATCCGGTTTGTGCAGATCTTTTCCACTGTAATCTAATTTGATTCCAGTATCTGGGGTTGCCTGGATGTCACTAGGACAACTTATCACCTCTTTTGTGGAGCCAAACTGTTTTGCATAAGATTTTGTAAATATATCTATAATCTGTTGTGTTTGAGAATACATTTTAGAATCTGCACACAGTTTATCAGTTTGTGTGTCTTTACTCCTTCCACATCTCATGTATCTATAAAAAGGTTTCCTATTATGCTCAATATCTTTATATAATTTTTCTTCAACTTTTTCTTGACCTTGTCTCACACTATGCTTAATCTCTTTGTCCAGCTTGTTTATTTCAGTTTTTGAAGTTGTAGTTTGACCTTTCTAACATTTCTTATATTTTTTGTCTCTCACCTTAATCAGATATCTTGTTCTTATGGAAATATACCCCCCTGATGTTGTATGCCTAGATCCTGATGTTAAACATGTTTTTTGATTTTTTTGCACTCAAACAATTTCTCTTTCAAAACTTTCCACATTCCATCTGCAGTTTTTCCACTAAACACCTCACTACAGTTAGTTTTGTATAGTGACTATTTTGCTTCCATATAATCTGTAATTAACCTTCTGTGCATTGGCTTAGATTTCAGTTTCGCAGAATTATCTAGCAACAAATTAACCTTTATAACCCCATGATCACTGCACATCAACGGTGGTAAAACTTGACTTGAAGTTACAGTAAGTTCTTTAGGAACACAAACAAAGTCTCTAGTATGTTCTGTCCTCTGGTAGGTTTTCTACAATCTGAAGCAGTTGTTGTTCCTGAATATACTGTGAATAACTTTCTTACTAACATTGTAGAATCAATATTATTCCAGTCTGTTTCTGGTAAATTTAAGTCCCCAGCTAATATTATTCTTCCCTCCTGTCGTTCATGTATGAATTCCTCTAGGTCATCTGCACTTGACTTTGGTGGTCTGTACACTCCAACAATTGTTATATGTTCCAGGGTTATCTTTATTGTCACAGTTGCACAGTCTATAGTATTGGTGTTATCAGTGAACATATAATAATCATAGGTCTCATAGCTATCTTTAATCCCTATCATAACACCTCCACCTGATTTTTTGTTAGAAAGTCTGTTACAGTAAAAACATTTATACCCTGACAGAACTGGTTTCCAGTTATTGTTCTTTAACTATGTTTCAGAGTAGCAAATTTTCCTATAAAAAAACTTTTATTATTAATGCTCCCAGCATTAACAACTATCAGGGATGCATTAAATGTTGTTATCTGTGAACTGTTACATTTTTGACCTGGCAAAAATCCTGCCTAGTGTTTGTCAAATATTGCAAAATATCTGATGCAAAAATTATTTTTCCTGATCTTGATAAATGCATGCCATCTTGTCTGAACACATATGCCCAAGACTAGGCCTGGATGCTCTACATATTTCCATTTTTTAAAACAGAACATTTTTTCCATGTAGGTATTTACCCCCCAAAAAATATTTGTATTCACAGGGACCTGACTATCCTTTCTATAGGTGATTTATGAAAACATGTCCTAACACCAGTACAAGCTATACTATCTAGGAGGGCTGTCAGTTCTTTACAAGTCATATAATCCTTGTGGATGACATAATTTGTACCGACATGAATACAAATGGATTTGTACTTCCTTACATAAAAGCATTCCAAGGCTTGTCTCACATCTTCTGTTTTTTCTCCTGGCTAACACTATCTGATGTTCATTATCATCTCTGCAAATATACATATCAGTTCCTCTAATAATTGAATCTCCAATTGCAAGAATATCTTTGTTGGCCAGCTCTGAAGAATCTTCAGCTTCTAATACAGTAATATCCACTCTGTCAATTGTTACGAAGGATAGATCTTCATCACCATTAGTCTTATTAATTCCACTGTTTTCGTTGGGTATTAAATTCTCATCCAGCTGGATTTGTACGTCCACAGCTTGAGTCACATAGTCAACATCTGTCTTTCTCTTCTTTTTTCTTACAGTAATGTTCTTCAGTCCTTCCACGTTCAGTTTTGATGTCTTCCTTTTCACCTGCCCCTTGCCTCTTTTTTCTACCTTCTGTTTTGAAAAAAGTGATACCTTTTTCTGTAGCCTGCAGGTTTTCTGATAGAAAAATATTATCATTCGCTGTAAACTGTATGTTACATTAACAAAGTGGTGTCCTTTTTAGCACATATTCTCGTTCCTTTACAGTCATTAATCAGTTTTGTTTTCTTCCTTGTTAATTGTTGTGAACGTCTTCCTTTCTTTTCTTTTTTGTTTCCTTCTAAACAAACCGCATCCTTAGATTGCTGAATACTTGCATCCAGAATTCCAAAGTTGTCATGGGCATCATCTTGTTTCATAGGGGTTGAATGTTCTTTGCAGGAAATAGATGCATCAATTCCTAAATGTGTTCTGTTTGTTCTACGCCTAACATTATTTAATTTATCAGTCCAGCCATTAATATATGAAACAACAGTTCTCCAAGCCATGCCAATTGCACATGTGCAATCATCATCATTAAGTCGAAATTTTCTAACTGACCCCAGCCAAGACCTGTTAAAACTCCAAAAAAGGACAAATTAAAATAAAATAAAATTCAATATAAGAAAAATATATGAATAGCTCCAATCCAAAACAAAATGCAGACAGAGATCAGCAATAGTCAGGCAGAGAACAGAAACTCACTTGGCACTACAGGCAAGTAACCCGCTACAATTCAAATAAATAGAAACCAGCATTCAGTAGCTTATAAACGTACTGTGAATCTAAAATTAAATATAGTGAAAGGAAAAGGTGCTGAGAAGTTTTAGACTTATGCAGCCAGTAACTTTCATACAGAAATGCTTACAGGTTGTTATTATTGCTGAGTTTAGTATTTGCAGTTCCAACAAACCCAGCTACTGTTACAGTTTGACTTTACTGATGCCGTGACTTTTTAATCATGTTGTGCAGTTCAAATTAGTAATGTGTTGAGTATGCGATTATTAAAATCTGTGTGGAAGGAACTCCAATAAAGTATACATGTCACTCGTCAGCATACATCTGGCCAAACACCTGAATGCAAGGACTTGTTTGTTTGCCTGGAGCCTTAGTTAACTTGAGCTACTATGATGAGCTGAGTCAGCACAAATTTGCAGCGGACTGCTGCCCTTTGCTTCTCTTGCGTCCAGACTAGTGTTTGAAAATGGAAGTGATGATAAGACTAGAAGTACAGAAACAGTTAAGTAAATTAGTTGTACAGCAGCTTGCAGTGTGGTCTTTGCTCCTCTAATGGGGTAGTATTATAAATAACAGGACTGTGCTAGCTGGGAAAAGACCAACAAGCTAGTAAGTAGCCACTAACAGACCCAAGGGATAGCAGGGACACAGAGTCTGTCAGCCATGGAGGTGTTGTTTGGTGAGAATAAACAATACTGTGCTGAGCCTATAAAGGCAGATGTGAAGGTAAAAAAAAAAGAAAAAAATGTTGAGGCACGCTGTTTTTCAAGACATTCATATTTCTCACAAGAGCACAATTTTTCATAAAACAAGTATGCATTGCCACAGGTATTTTGCATTGCAATTCTTAATTCACTCTAATGTATACAGTATTGTGTGAGTGTAAATTTATTACATAATGATGGAGATAAACATGTGATTTGATTTAGGTTAATATAAAGTAATGCAGCATCTTCAGCTAAGGATGTGCAACTGCTGGGGCAGCTTACAATAAGAATTTGGTAAAGCTGTGCTGGGTACACCTATTGATGGGTAGAGTGATAAAAACTTCACCTGGTAAGACTGTCCTCTACATTACAGCATGGAAATCAGCTGCACTTATTAATGCTACACCAAGGAGTCCAACAAGTGTGCAAGTCTGAGGGAGGGCAGAAGACCCATGGTGCAATGAAAGTGAGGGCCAGTGTGCAACGAGTGAGCTGGGATCCCCCTGCTCCATGCGGGGAGTGCACCACCGGCCTGTCTCACCCATCCCGTTGGGGAGCTGGAGCGTGAGCACGCCTGGTGGGACCTGAAAGATGGTGAACTATGCCTGGGCAGCGCGAAACCAGAGGAAACTCTGGTGGAGGTCTGTAGCAGTCCTCACATGCAAATCTGTCATCCAACCTGGATATAGGGGTGAAAGACTAATCAAACCATCTAGTAGCTGGTTCCCTCCAAAGTTTCCCCTCAGGATAGCTGGAACTCAGCAGATGCAGTTTTATCTGGTAAAGTGAATGATTAGAGGTCTTGGGGCCAAAACAATTTCAACCTATTTTCAAACTTTAAATGAGTAAGAAGCCCGACTCACTGGCTTGGAGCCAGGTGTGGAATGCGAGCACCCAGTGGGCCACTTTTGGTAAGCAGAACTGATGCTGCAGGATGAACTGAATGCTGGGTTAAGGCACCCAATGCCAGCACTCATCAGACCCTAGAAAAGGTGTGGGTTGATATAGACAGCAGGACGGTAGCCATAGAAGTTGGAATTCACTAAGGAGCGTGTAACAATTCACCTGCCGAATCAACTAGCCCTAAAAATGGATGGTGCTGGAGCATCAGGCCCATACCTGGCCATCGCAGGCACTGGCAGATGAGGGGCTATGCTGTGATGAGTAAGAAAGCTGCCTCAGTGGAACTGAAGCCCAGGGAGAGAGCCCGGGTGGAGCCACCGTGGGTGGAGATCTTGGTGGTAGTAGCAAATATTCAAATGAGAGCTTTGAAGGCAGAAGTGGGGAATGGTTCCATGTGAACAGCAGTTGAACATGGGTCAGTTGGTCCTGAGAGATAGGTGACTGCCGTTCCAAAGGGATGGGTGATATCCTCTGTCGCCCTCGGCTGATCGAAAGGGAGTCAGTTTCAGATCCCTGAATCCAGAACGGTGGAGATGGGCACCTCATGGTGTCCAGTGCAGTGATGCAAATGATCCTGGAGAAGCCAGTGGGGTCCCCTGGGAGAGTTCTCTTTTCTTTGTAAAGGGCAGGGCATGCTGGAATGGGTTCACCCCAAGAGAGGCCTGTGTCCTGGAAAGCATCGTAGTTCTGGCGGCATCAGATGAGCTCTCACTGGGCCTTGAAAATCCAGGAGAGAGGGTGATAGTTTCATGCCAGGTCATTCCCATATCTGCAGCAGGTCTCCAAGGTGAACAGCCTCTAGCATGTTAGAACAATGTAGGTAAGGGAAATCGGCATGCCAGATCCATAACTTTGGGATAAGGATTGGCTCTAAGGGCTGGGTTGGTTGGGCTCAGGCGTGAAATGGGGCTAGGCGCGTGCTGCGGGTGGATGAGGCGTTGCCCCCTCATCACTCTCCCCCCTTCTGGAGGGGACACAGTGATGGTGGTAGTGACTCTGGACACACGCAGGGCCTTTCTTGTGGATTGCCCTGGCTGTGGCAGGCGCTGGTCCGGACTGGCATCCCGCATCATCCGGACGCTAGCAGCTGACTTATAACTGGTGTGGACTGGGGTAATCTGACTGTTTAATTAAAAGAAAGCATCGCAAAGGCCCGAGATGGGTGCTGACACAATGTGATTTCTGTCCAGTGCTCTGAATGTCAAAGTGAAGAAATTCAATGAAGCGTGGGTAAATGGTGGGAGTAACTATGACTCTCTTAAGGTAGCCAAATGCTTTGTCATCTAATTAGTGATGCACATGAATGAATAAACAAGATTCCCACTGTCCCTACTACTATCTAGTGAAACCATAGCCAAGAGAATGGGTTTAACAGAATTAGTGGAGAAAGAAGACCCTGTTGAGCTTGACTGTACATGCTGATTTGTAAATGGACAAATCAGCTAATATGAGCATTTTACTGGGGGGGGGGTACTATGGCCCCCAGAGACATTGCTGTCTCTCTCTCTCTAAATTTCATTTTGTGCCTCAGGAAATCAGTAATTTTGTAACAGAATGGTTATGGCTAAAGTCGTTCCAACAGTGCAAAGGACTGGACTTCATTGTTTTTGCCAGAATAAAAGCTGAGTTGCACAAGTTGAGCTGTTTCTGGTCTTTTCTGTAATGTTGAGGGGTTTCTGGTACAAAACATCAGTATCTTCTTATCGTAGCAACGTAAAACATTTTGCTCTAATATCTTGAGACATTTGCTGCATCAGGGCTAGCCACCCAGCAGTGTAAACCTTGGCTCGAGATGATTGTCTCTGTGAAGTGACACCCCGACCCCACGTGTAAAAATGAGAAAAGGGGTTGAGGATGGATGGATGGATGGATCTTGGGACATTTGCCTTTCTTCTCATGTGTGTTTGCACACACACACACACACGCACACACACACATGGAAGGAGGGACGGGTGGTTTATGTGCGTGACTACATGCACATGTCGGATCTGAGCTGCTTATTTGTGTAGTTAGCAATAGCAGTAGCAGGAAAGGTGGATTCTGCTGGCACTGAAAAAAGACACATTTCAAGCTATGCATCTCAACTCTCCCTGATGTTCATAGTTCATAGTTCATAGTTCATAGATTAGTACTAAGCTATCTGCCCTTGCAAGCCATTTTAAGCTTAGCCAATTATCCCTTGTGAGACTCAAACCATGCATAATTCAAATTTTAGCTCTGTCCTCTTACTGTGTCCTAAACTTGTGCCTCTTTTTAGAAAATGTGGTGAATTATGACACATTATAGACGTCTTTTACTTATTTATTTATTTATTTTACATTTGTTGACTGGGATTGTCCGACTGAGCTGAAGAGCCCTTTTTCAGCTGAGGCCAGGGGAGAAAAGCTCCAGCATATTATACAATTTTCATTACAAATTAGCATTAGGCAGCAATGTTACAGGATTATTACAAGGCATTAAGTAGCAATACAATGTTATGCAGTGTCAGTAATCAGGAGTATAGCATAACTATTTCAAGATGTATAAAAAGAAATATGTCATTAAGATGAATATAGTTTTGGGGGTAAGTGGTTACAAAAAACCCAGTTTTATCATGATGTAGTTGCAGGAAGGCAAGACAATTACAATAGAATGTTTCTCTGAGGCGATTTGCTTACTAGATTTTAGAAGACAGTAAAAGGAGAAGTCAAGGAAGATTAGAGAGAGCTAGTGAGAAGAGCGAGTTAAGGGCAGAAAGTAGATTAAGGTATGAGAAGTAGGGTATGTTAAGGATGGAGAGTGCAGTGGCAGAACCAGTGACTTTTAAAGTGCTCTTTGGTGGCTGTCTTAAATTGTTTAGGATGTGTAAGGGTCCTGATTTCTAGTAGAAGCCTATTCCAGGCAATAGTGGGGTGATAGCTCTACATGTTGCATCCAAATTTAGACTTGGGTTTGTAGATTTGTAGTAGGTCTTGGTTAAAGCTTCGGAGAGGTCTGGAGGGAGAATAATGGGAGATGAGAGGGGATAGTGCTGGGCAGTAGGAAGGCTGGTATAGGACAGAATGGATGATCTGGAGCTGAGAGAGAAGAAGCTGGTGGGGTAATTCAAGCCAGTTTAGGTGTTTTAGAGAAAGACAGTGATAGGATTTGTAGGTTTGTTGGGCAGCAAATCTAGCAACCTTGTATGTAGATTTGAGTTTTTGTCAGGAGTGTTGAGTTAAGATTTGTGAGAACTTGAGAATTGTACATTAGACTGGGTAGAAGGTACATAAGAAAAAGAGAGAGGGAGTAATATTGGCTTCAGAGGTAAGGAATTTCTTGTTACGGTAAAGGACCCCTAGATATGAATGAGTCTTTTTGATACAGTTATTAACATGAAAGTCAAATTTAATCTGATCGTCGATGGTTACATCTAAGATCTTAGTGCTGGATTCTATCTGAATGGGAGTGTTATTAAGGGACTGTATGGAGAAGTAGGGTTTAATATTGTTGAACGTTTTAGGTAGGAAGAGTAACAGTTTTGTTTTTTTAGGGTTACGGATGAGCTGGTTGTTGGAGAGCCATGTTTCAAATAAGTTAAAAGATGCCTGAGTAGCTAAGAAGAGCTTAGAGGGAGAGTTGGTTGTGGTGATGTCTGTAGAGTCTTCTGCGTATTGCTCTAATGGTGACTGAGGACAGGAGGTATAGAGCTGACTAGTAACGATATTAAAAAGTAAAGGCCCTAGGATAGACCCTTGAGGTACACCCATTTTGACAGGGAGAGGAGGGGAGAGTGCATAGTGCCATCTCACTGATTGAGATTTATCAGTGAGGTAGCTGGAGAACCATGCAACAGTATCAGAGGAGAAGTTGAGGAGAGTGTGAGACAGTGTCAAAAGCTTTTGAGAGGTCCAAGAATAGGCAAGAAATAAGTTTATGGTTGTCCATGGCTATAGAGACAGTGTTGAGGAAGGATAATAGAGCTGTAGTGGTGCTATGTTTGGGTATGAAACCATGTTGAGTGGGTGTAAGCAGATTTTCCTGTATTAGATACTGCATAACTTGTTTATGAATACATTTTTCTAGTACTTTAGAGAGAGGGGAGAGGATAGCGATAGGTCTAAAGTTGGAGATATCAGAGGAGTTATCTCCTTTGTGTATAGGTAGAGTGCAGCATTGTTTCCAGATGGAAGGGACTTTAGATTCAGAGACAGAGCGATTAATTAGGATAGATACAGGGAGAGCAAGAGAGTCAGCTGCTAGTAGAAGAAAAGTGGAAGGAATATTGTCAGCTGACGCTGAGCATGGTTTTAATTTAGAGGGTAGAGTTTTGATGTAGCTAGTAGGTACAGGTTTGAGGGAGAAGGCATTTGAGGAGATAGGATTAGGTTCAGAAAAGTTGAAGACGTTAGTAGTAGAGGAGTTTGGGTTAGGGTTCAGTAGCTTAGATATTGAATCAATAAAATAGGTATTGAAGATAGTGACAGTTTCTTCAGATGTCTTGTTTGGGCATGGATTGGGGGAGCTAAGATTACCAGGATGTAATATTTGGTTAATAGAGTTCCCGAATTTTTTAGAATTAGATTTTTAGGGCTGTGGGAGGTTTGTTATAGAAGTCCTTTTTATTTTTGTTTATGTGTTTTTTTATCAGATTTCTGAGTTCTTTATATTTTTGCAAGTCTGCAGGGAGCTTAGTTTGTGACCATTTTTTCCATAGTTTGTCTCTAGGTATCATAAGGGTATGAATGGCTTTTAAAAGCCACAGAGATATGGTGGACTTAATTTGGACTTTGTGAGGGGGAGCAAGTGAGTCTAAAATGCTAAGGAAGGTGGAGTTGAAAGCTAGGACTGCTTCTTCTAGTGGGAGTTGGGTAAAGAATTTCTAGTTTACTTTAGAGAGGAGGGCATTAATGGTTTCTGGTTGGAAGTTAGAGAGTTTGTGACAAATGATAAATCTAGGAGGTTCTGAGACGTGGGGAGTGAACCTAAGCACTTTTATACTTTTTTACTTCAGGGAATATGTTTTAATTCGCATTCTCTAATTCTGTCAATGTCTCAATTTAATAGTACTAATATTTTAAAAGTGCGCCTGACTGTATGATTGACTCTAATAATTTCTGGATTTGTCCCTGAATGGTTTGAACCATGATTCCAGAGGTTCTTTGGCAAAACATCAGGCATCCAGTTATTGTGGTCAATCATGGGCAACTCAAAAGGGATGGACGCTCCTGACTGTCATGTGAACAGACTGTCTGGCTACACAGAAGTCATAGTGGCTGGTAATCTAGTCTTCTTAATATCTGATGTGATGATTTAATGGACAGTTTGTCCAATGTGGAATGTCTAAGGGCCAAATCTTTTTATATGAATCATTTTACCCGCATAAGAAAAATAGGCCATTGCAAAATTTGGGTGAAATAAATTGGCTTTTATAATATCACACTGAATGTACGAGGTTGCCATTCTTTCTTAAAGTTAGAAGGTTTCCACCTTCCAAAATTCAGACTTGGATGCGGGGTCAGGAACAAACCTCTCAACTTTTTATCTAGACAAAGCCATAAAAAATGGTGGGACAAAGGCCTCTAAATAGGGACAGTTTTAAAATATTGTTCTTACAAACTTAGAAAGTTGGTGGAAGACCAGGTTTTACATTAACATGGATTTTCTGAAACTCAAATGTCTGTCATTATTTTCTGTCTTCAATCCCTGATAATGTGCCAGAGATTTGCAGAAAAACATTTTATAAGGAACATAAGAAAAATGGGAGGCAAAGATCTGGACAGTTCAGGCATGTTAGCCAAACAAGGTACTCTCTTAACTTTTAACACTTTGACACTTTCAAGTCCTACAACTTCAAGAAAAAAAATTACCTTATGGTCAACACTATTATCGGTCACTCACCCTGCATGACCTGAATTGCAGCAGTTCTCGGAATAATAACCTTGACTCTGCAAAGAAGTTTGGCACTCCAGGAATCCGGACTGTCTGACAACTACTCTCACTTTCTTTTTCGACAAGACTGAAGGAATCCTGTATCACGGCTGTCAGCATAGTGCGCCTAACTCAGCTACAGTGGAGATGCAGTTCGAGGAGCAATCGGTGATTGTCATATAGATCACCGGCTGCAACTTCCAATTGCATTCCTGATGCACGTTTCATTGAAAATTTATGTTAAAACTGAAAGATGCACTGTTTTATTGGTAAATTTTCCATTTTCAATACTGTACAATGCACTGAAACAGTAATAAAAAAATGTAAGCTGTAATTAGAAAATGTACTGTTTTAGCAGTACATTTTTCTGACTTCAAAAAAAAAAAAAAAACCAAAAAAAAAAGAACGGTGATGTACACTTTCTTGTTCAGGAATTGACAGCTTTAAAAAGGTGGCTGTGCACCAATTCCTAAATCTGCCACTGCATTTATTACATTGTACAAGATATTTGTGCATTAGCAATTCGTTAATTGCATACTCATTTAAGGAATCCATATTTAGCTTCAAACGAATAAAATATTGAAAAAGAAAAGAATAATCAAAATCAGTAACCACAGAATTCAAAGAGAACTTAAATCAGCTTATGACAAAAAAAATCAAACAAGCAGTATACAACTACATACTAAAGTAAGTACAGTAACGTTGTTCTGACCATACAAGTTCTGCAAGCCAGACAAACGCTGTAATTCCTTTACATTGTGCAGTAGCTTCTGCTCACGATCACTTGCAGTCACACTTCTTTGAGTAAAGATCAATAAATCACAAACCAAGGTAGGATTGTTTAGATATGCTCACAATTTTCCTCTCTGCAGTCTGTGTGAATTTATGGCTGTCTAGGCCCCCTGGGGTGGCTACAGCTTGCCTGTCTAAAACTTTTCCCTTTCTAACAACCAACGGTGAAATTAAAGGTAAAACAACAAAATATGAATCAAAGTAAATCTTGTTAACAAGCTATCCTTCTATCAACAAACAGTGAAAAACAGTGATAACAAATAAAATATAAATTCAACTAAAACTTCTCTTAACCAGTCAACTCCACACTAAATCACAAACCAAGGTAGGATGTTTAGATATGCGCATATATATATATATATATATATATATATATATATATATATATAGATAGATAGATAGATATGACATTGAGAACACAATGGCAAGTTTGGCTGATGGTGAAATCAGTTTTAAGAATATATCTTTGCATCTGGGTTTTGTAGACATGCAACTGTAAGTCAAGGAGCAAGAAATATTTGACAGGAGTAGAAGGGTAGCAGCTTCATAAAAAAAGGACTGATGTTAAGAATAAGAAGTAAAACCACTGCTACTTTTGATAGGTATGGCATTATGGAGAATTGTACTGCCATTAGGATTTCCTTTAAGAGACATTATGGCTTTGATATATTTGGGTTCAGAAGACTTTGGTGAATTAACCACTGAAACTTTTTTAGGTGCAGAAAAGTTTATGGGTATAATAGAAAAAAAAAAACAAATAGCATATCAATCAAGGTAGACTTTATTTTTCAGAACTTTGGCTTGCAATTAAAATGAAAATTGACAGTGTAAGTCAGAATTTCAGAAATGGAGGAATTTGAAATTAAAATGTTTTTTTGAAAAAATGTGATAAAATGCATGACATGATATTATTGTATTTTCTTATATGTGGAGCTTTTCTCCCTGGGCCTCAGCTGAAAAGGGGCTGCTAATCCTAGTTGGACCTCCCTGGTAAACAAATGTCAGTCAATCAACCAATCAATCAATCAATCAATCAATCAATCAATCAATCAATCAATCAATCAATCAATAAATATATAAATAAATAAATACATAGAATGTATGATAACAGAAGTGTATGCACAGGGGGATGGGTTACACTGGAAATTCATGATGGAAAATTACAGCCCATTTCAAATAATATAAGAGTGAATGGGAGAAGAGCAACTGCTGCATATTTGGGGAAATAGGAGGCCTGTTTCTTTTGTAGGGATGAAAAACATTACAGAAAGAAGATATGGGCAACGTGGGGAATAAGGCCATACTGAACTGCAAATCTTTTTGTCAGAAATATAATGATACTGGCAATTTTTGTCCTGAATGCCCAGTAATAGAAAAAGAAAGGGTACATGAAAAAAAACTATGTGATGAAAAGACAATGGGCTGGATTACAAAAGCTATTTGCAGACAGCGCAGCACACTGAAGGAAGACTTCAGTGCACCAGATGTGGACATGATTTTATGACAATCTGAAAGCAGTCCAAGTACTTAGCTGTTTATCATGGGATAATTATAGATTCCACTTACACCCATCAGATTCCAAAATACATTGTGCATGCCCAATGCAACAAACTGCAATGCCAACTCTTTTTATGAACTCCTCTGCATATACTATACGTAAAAACAAGGAACAGAAGCTACTATTATGTATTCCATCATATTCCGTAAGAATACCACAAAAAATAAAAGAAAAATACAGCCTACAGTGAATGGAGTACAACAGGCTGCAGTTATACAAGCCATGGATGACGATGTGGCTGTGTGCCCTAGAAACCAGCCAGCTAGAGTGAGGGAAAGGCTGCAACTAAACCAGTTGTCAGACCAACAAATAATTGATAGATACAGCCTAGACAGCTGTTTCAGGCTGTCTGTAAAGTGTGCCTCATTCATGTCTGTGCTGATCTTGCGAGGCAACCCCATCCCTCTTGAAACAAAAGTGTGTCTCAGGCTGAGTGTACTTGCATTTGGGGGATTCTAAAGAGATATGGGAAATGCTGTGCAGCAAGATGGATGACTGCATATACTTTCCATCCACCTCATGGAGTGGAGAACTGTAATGCACCAGCTTTATAACCTTGCAAACTTCCCACATGTACTTGATGCAATAGGTTGTACCTACATCCCTATCAATATCCCAGTTTGTCCAGAAGTAGACAGATATATTAACAGAAAGGCCACAATGGACAGTAGAGGTACGACTGCTGAATCCTACACAAATGCACTCTATAAGCACTTACACGAGTGCATGGATAATGCTATCCCTAACAGAAGCAAGATGCTATCCTCCAAAAAAGGAAGCCAATCTGGTGGTTCCCTGCCATGAACAAACTCTACAACAGAAGAAAGAAACTGTTGCAAAAAAGAGTAAAATCCCATGATTGGAGGAACTCCCTGGTTAGCCTCAGTAAGAAGCTGAGATCCCTCATAAAATCCTCCAAAGCTAGTTATGAAAACAAATCACCACTGATTCTAAAGACAACCACAAAGCATTCTATAGCTATGTCAAGAATCTCAATGGCAACACTGAGATCTGCTCTGAGTTACAGCACGATGACACTAAATATACAGAACCAACTGATATTGCCAACATCCCGGCAGATAGGTTCAGTGCTAACTTTACCCCCCTCTCACCCCCTAAAGGGCCCATCTTTATACCAGAAGAATGCAAAGTTCCTGTAATCACGGCTGCACAGGTAAAAACCTCACTCTCCAAAGCCAAGAACACAGCATACATGGGACCTGACAACATCCCAGGCTGCCTTCTACACGAACTACAGAATGAACTGGCACCCCACCTAAGTACCATGTTAAATCATAGCCTCACCTCAGGCTTTGTGTCCATTTAATGGTGCACCGCGACTGTTATCCCACTCCACAAAGAGGGAGGCTACAACAGACCCCGGACACTACCGCCCCATTAGCCTGATGAGCCTGGTTTGCAAGGCCATGGAACGTATCATCATGGAACCCATAAACAAAGACATTGGAGATCTCCAAACTCTGGACCTCACACAGTTTGGGTTTGTAAAAGGCAGATCATGTCTCCTAAACCTGATAGACTTCTTTGAAGCAGTCACCAAAGCCATAGATGAGGGTAAGGTGGCTCACACAGCCTATCTAGATCTCACCAAGGCGTTTGACACCAACCCCCACTCTGGAATTACAGAATAACTCACTAAACTAGGTATAAATCCCTATGTCACAAGATGGGTTGCCAATTGGCCTACTGACAGAACCCACACTGTGAAATTAGCAGACTCCAAATCAGACTTCAGACCAGTGACAAGTGGAGTACCACAGGATTCTGTCCTGGGTCCTCTCCTGTTTGGTATCTACTTCTCTGAAGTACAGGCTAACACAGAAGGTCTTTGGCTAAGTAAATTCGCAAATGACTATAAACTAGGAGCCATAATCGAAACTCCTAACGATGTGGACATCCTACAAAAGGGCCTCACTGAGACAGATGCCTGGTGTCAAAGCCATGGTCTCAAGCTCAAGGCCAAAAATTGCATTGTCATCTCCTTTGGTAAAAACTCTGTACCCATGAACTACCACATAGGCGGTAGTCTACTTAACACCGAAAGTGTGATAAGCGACCTTGGGACACAGGTGGACAGTAGTCTCTCCTTTGATAATCACATTGCCACAGTGGTCAGAAAATCCTTCTACGTGGCACACCTCCTCACAAAAGGTTTCTCATCCAGGAAAAAAAGAGGTCGTTGTTCTCCTCTACTCATCACTCATTAGACGCATTATAGAGTACAATGCCCCTTTTGGTATGTACCTCACAAGCCATCTACAACAACTGAAAAGGCCGCAGAAATACCTCACAAAGAGGATTACTGGCCTCAAACAGATGCCCTATGCAGACAGACTCAAAACACTCCAGCTTTACTCCGTTGCATATCGTCTACTCAGAGGTGATCTCTGCCTAACATACAAAGCTATGTCAAACCCAGAGCTGTTGGACATGCTCCACTTAAAGAAATCCCAATCCCTCTGAGCTACATGTTCTAGGGACCTAAACCTTGTCACCACAATAAACAGAACATGCTGGAGGGACAGATTCCTGTCCCAGAGACTTCCCATACTCTGGAACAGACTACCTATCTATGTCAAACAGAGTTCCTCATTAGCACTCTTCAAGAAAAATCTTGATGATTGGAAGGGTAATAGAAAATTCACCCCAGGGATCACTTCTGTGGTTCTGCTTGACAGGGGCACAGGAAAATAATTTTCTTGGTGGCGAAAGCCAGGGTACCTTTTTGGCTAGGCTTGTATAGGCCCTAGTGCCAATGGCCTAGTACCTACCTATGAACCTATGAACCAAGAACACATATGGGTATAATACTACTAAATGCACACACCACCTGTTGTAGTACAGCAGAACAATTACTGGAATGAAAGTGCTCAACTTTTACATTTTTAATAAACATGTTTTTGAATTTTACTTGACTGACTTTACTGCTTCTGCTGTGCTGCAACAGGTGATGGGTACATATTAACAGAAAGGGCAGCAGATGGTAGCATAACAAACCTCATAGCAACACACCTGGAAATGTCAAAGATGTTGCTGCATGGAGGGAAAGTGGTCTGAGGGCTGGATTATAGCAAGGTGAAATACCTGAGGGACTGCTACTGGGTAAGTACTGAACACAGCAAGGATGTACGCTAAGGGCATCCCTCTCAACAATATCCATGTTGACAATGTATGTGTTTACTTCCAACAACAGGTGATTGGTTATCCACTTGAGACATGACTAATGACCCCTTACAGAGAACCATTAAACCCTGCAGATGAGGCCTGCAATACAGTGCCATGGAGTCTGCATTCAGTGTACTGACAGCCAGCTTCAGATGTTTGGACACATCAGGGGTGCAGTACACACCTGAAAAGGCAGCACAGATGGTAACAGTGTGCACCATGCTACACATAACTAGAGCACATGGTGGTCTTCCAGCTGCAGGTGTGGGTGAACTACTCCAAGAACCCAGATGTCTGAAGAGGACATCCCACAGGTATCAGAGGAGGAGCAGGAGGACACGGGGCAGAAGATGCAGGTGTAGGCAAAGTAGGGTGTGACCACAAGTGCAGGCTCACTCAGCAGGGCAGATCCACAAGTCTGAGTCATGACAAACCACATGTACATGAGTGCACAGAGTGAACATTGGTGTTTAGGTGCTGACCTACCACAGCAGCACAGATTACCTCTAATGGCAGGTGCCCACTAGACGTACACACTGAGCATCACACATCACATAAAGCAGCTGCAAGGAGAACATCTGTCCCAATGTAGAAAAAAGCAGGTTCAAATACTGGAGAAACAACAATGGAACAAGCATGGCAAAGCACATATATTTAATAAACAATAGGCAGGAACCTATTGTAAAGGCGAGAAAATGTTACTTGGTTAAAGGTTTTAATTAATGTAATTGGTTTTTCAAGTGTATTTATATGCAGACTGATTTTATATTTTTGTATTGATCTGATGAAGGAGGCGTCTCCGAAAGGGCGTATCTGTTTACTGCTTATTATTTATTATATATGTGTTCGGCTGTGGTTGTCCCATTGTTGTTTCACAAGTATCACACATAACATAACAATAACATATAACAGTATGAACATATAAAATCTATCATAAATCAGATCATCAGCTCAGGGCACACCTGACACAGACGTATATTGGTGCATCTGTGTATGGCACACAATAAGGGACACACATCACTGCAAGACATTCCTATCTGACCACTATAAAAAGTAGCAAACAGGTAAGCAACTCAGGACATAATGCAGAACTGTTGTTAATATCACAAGCCAAATATATCATTGAAAAGGATAGATAAAGTAATGTAATAAATTGAGTCAGCTATGTTTAATAAAACTGTCAGACTCACATGGCATCAGTATTGTCAATATACACAGACAGATGACATTGTCAGTGTTCTGCACAGTGATCAGCAATGGCACAGGGTGAGAATGACACTACCAGACAGAGTGGATCAGCTATCTGTGTTATTCTAATGCAGTCAAGAGTGCCCACGCTGACGGCTCACACCATGGTTTGGTCTGCTCTTAACACTTGGAAACACTTGTCTCAGGTTGCTCCACAGAGCAGACTGATGGGGTGACACCAGCATGTGGAGGTGAAGGAACGTGACTGTGACTTGATTGTCTGGTCATGACTGCCGGGTCCACAGCAGACAGGCCAGCAACAGAAGTATGTGGACATTGGAGCATAGATATTGATGCCCAATGGACAAGGTTGATTTTGCTGAGAAGGGGTCAGCCTCTCCCATGTGGCAATCAGCTAAGCACAGTCAGAGCAAGCAGAACCCTGCTTGCACCATGGCACTGTTGTAGTACTGTAGAGGCCAGGGACTCTATGGATTGTGCCACAGATAACATATACTTTCATTCTGTGCAGCCAAAGATGCCATTACCTCACCATGTCTGTGCTCCTGTCCTTCATGCACCACACCCAGTTGGTCTGCAACAAGATCTGTGGCACAGGCAAGTGCACAGATGTCAGCTCCATGACATGGCTGGGAACATTCATTTTCCTGTAGGAGTAGGCAGACACTCTCTGTCGCATGTCCATGCACACCAGCTGCACGCCTATGTTTACTATGATGGGCAGTATCAATGCGTTGTGGGGAATGTCTACATCAGCAGCTGCCTCAACAAGGGTCTGCTGTTCACGGGCCTCATCCTGTCCACCATATGATGTCCTCTCTTTTGTCAGAATGGCTGGACACATTTTTCTCCAAATCTGAGGCTACAGCTGCATCCACATGACTGTCAGCATCTGGGCCGGTCTGCATCACCATGGCAGTGTTCTGTGTGCGAGGGGTGGTGCGGCCATACTGAGGCACATCAGATCGCACATTGTAATCCCTGAACAGGCTAATGGAGGACACAACCAGTTCACGTGCTAGACGTAGAGACAGATGACACCGATCAGGACAATGTGCTTGTATCACATGCTGGATAACATTAAAGACATATCACACATATATCTCACTGCTATGTTGCAGATAATAATGACTTACCTTGAGGTCTTGTCTGTCCATAGATCATAGTTCATAGGTTTATAGGTAGGTACTAGGCTATTGGCCCTAGGGCCTATACAAGCCTAGCCAAAAAGGTACCCTGGCTTTCGCCACCAAGAAAATTATTTTCCTGTGTCCCTGTCAATCAGAAGCACAGAAGTGATCCTTGGGGTGAATTTCCTATTACCCATCCAATCATCAAGATTTTTCTTGAAGAGTGCTAATGAAGAGCTCTATTTGACATAGATAGGTAGTCTGTTCCAGAGTATGGGAAGTCTCTGGGACAGGAATCTATCCCTCCAGCATGTTCTGTTTATTGTGGTGACAAGGTTTCGGTCCCTAGAGCGTGTAGCTCAGAGGGATTGGGATTTCTTTAAGTGGAGCATGTCCAACAGCTCTGGGTTTGACATATCTTTGTATATTAGGCAGAAATCGCCTCTGAGTAGGTGATGTGCGATGGAGTAAAGCTGGAGTTTTTTGAGATGGTCTGCGTAAGGCATCTGTTTGAGGCCAGTAATCCTCTTTGTGAAGTATTTTTGTGGCCTTTGCAGTTGTTCTAGATGTCTTGTGAGGTACATACCAAAAGGTGCATTGTACTCTATAATGGGTCTAATGAGTGATGAGTAGAGGGGAACAATGACCTCTTTTTTTCTGGATGAGAAACCTTTTGTGATGAGGTGTGCCACGTAGAAGGATGTCCTGACCACTTTGGCGATGTGATTATCAAAGGAGATACTACTGTCCACCTGTGTCCCAAGGTCTCTTATCACACTTTCGGTGTTAAGTAGACTACCGCCTATGTGGTAGTTCATGGGTACAGAATTTTTACCAAAGGGGATGACAATGCACTCTTTGGCATTGAGCTTGAGACCATGTCTTTGACACCAGGCATCTGTCTCAGTGAGGCCATTTTGTAGGATGTCCACATCATTAGGAGTTTCAATTATGGCTCCTAGTTTGCAGTCATCTGCAAATTTAGTTAGCCAAAGACCTTCTGTGTTAGCCTGTACTTCACAGAAGTAGATACCAAACAGGAGAGGACCTAGGACTGAACCCTGTGGTACTCCACTTGTCACTGGTCTGAAGTCTGATTTGGAGTCTGCTACTTTCACAGTGTGGGTTCTTTCAATAAGCCATTTGACAATCCATCTTGTGACATAGGGATTTATACCTAGTTTAGTGAGTTTATCTATAATTCCAGAGTGGGGATGGTGTCGAACACCTTGGCGAGATCTAGATAGGCTTTGTGAACCACTTTACCCTCATCTATGGCTTTGGTGACTACTTCAAAGAAGTCTATTAGGTTTAGGAGACATGATCTGCCTTTCACAAACCCAAACTGTGTGGGGTCCAGGGTTTGGAGATCTCCAATGTCTTTGTTTATGAGTTCCATGGCCTTGCAGACGAGGCTTGTCAGGCTAATGGGGCGGTAGTTCCTATGATCTGTTGTGGCCCCCCCCCCTATGTGGAGTGGGATAACTGTCGTGGTGCACCATTCAATGGGCACAAAGCCTGAGGTGAGGCTATGATTGAACATGGTACTTAGGTGGGGTGCCAGTTCATTCTGTAGTTCATGTAGAAGGCAGCCTGGGATGTTGTCAGGTCCCATGGATGCTGTGTTCTTGGCTTTGGAGAGTGAAGTTTTTACATGTGCAGCCGTGATTACAGGAACTTTGCATTTTTCCGGTATAAAGATGGGCCCTTTAGGGGGTGAGAGGGGGGGTAAGTTAGCACTGAACCTATCTGCCAGGATGTTGGCAATATCAGTTGGTTCTGTATATTTAGTGTCATTGTGCTGTAACTCAGAGCAGATCTGAGTGTTGCCATTGAGATTCTTGACATAACTATAGAATGCTTTGTGGTTGTCTTTAGAATCAGTGGCAATTTTGTTTTCATAACTAGCTTTGGAGGATTTTATGAGGGATCTCAGCTTCTTACTGAGGCTGACCAGGGAGTTCCTCCAATCATGGGATTTTACTCTTTTTTGCAACAGTTTCTTTCTTCTGTTGTAGAGTTTGTTTATGGCAGAAGACCATCAGATTGGCTTCCTTTTTTTGGAGGATAACATCTTGGTTCTGTTAGGGATAGCACGATCCATGCACTCGTGTAAGTACTTATAAAGTGCATTTGTGTAGGATTCAGCAGTCATACCTCTATTGTCCATCTGCATAGGTGTCATGAAGTTTGCCACTTCTGTCTTAAGAAGCATGAAGTTGGCTTTGGAGATATTTTTTACAGTTGTTTTCCTAATGGGGGGGGTGGGAGTGGGATGTGGATGTCTAGGGTGATTAGCTTGTGGTCGTATCTGACCAACGAGGAGCTGACCTCTGCTGTGGAACACCGGTCACCCATGTTGATGATGACCAGGTCCAGGATATTGCTGCCTCTGGTGGAGGTGTGGATAAGTTGATCCAAAGCATTGGAATTGATGATTTCCAGAAAACGTTGAGCAAAAGAGTTGGTACATGAGTAGTTTTCCCAGTTAATGGTAGGGTAGTTGAAATCACCCATTATTAGAGTGCTGGGTTGTACCTTAATATTTTCCAGTGTATCAAGAAAAGAGGAGTGGGAATCCTGGGGCATGGTGGGGGGTCTGTAGCAAGCTACAATCTGGATTGTGGTTTTGCCCAGAGTTAGTTGAACTTGGATAATCTCGGATGCATTATGCTGAGCAACTAGCTTGGAGGTGTGGATATCCTTAATGAATATGGACATGCCTCCACCTTTAGTGTTTCGGTCCGGGTTTGGTGGCCGAAAGGTGTGGTATGAATTATAGCCTGGTAATGCAGGGGTGCTCTCTGGAGCTTTGAACCAGGTCTCTGTCACTGCACAGATGTCAATGTTCTCCATTTTAAGGAGTGCCTCGAGTGAGTGCATTTTGAGGTTTAGACTTCTAGCATTGAGTAGCATTACCCTCAGATTTTGCTTGCTTGTACCTGTTATGGTGGTGAATTTGTCATTTGAACCTAGCCTAAAAAAGACACTATAGGGGTGGCAAGAGCCTTTGCCAGTATCCGGAATCCCAAGGGCGACAGGTGCAGGCCATCTCTGGCAAAGCAGCGTGGCCTGTCGATCATGTCATCCCAGGCAGACAGATACTGGATTCCCTTAGAATGACACCAGAAGCTTAGCCAATTGTTAAAGTCAATCATTTTGTCCTTGTACTGTGGTGTCATTCTGGGTGATGACAGGATGCTACTCAGGGCTAGGGTCATACCGGCCTGGGCTACAAGATCAGAGAGCTCCTCCATGTCTCTTTTCATGTAGTCCAGGGAGTTACATCTCAGGCCATTCACATCAACATGGACAATGACAGAGTCATATTTGTACTTGTTGTGAAGTGACCTGAGTGCGTGCGTTATGTGGCAGATCCTGGCACCTGACAGGCAGCTGACATTAACTTTTTCCTTGTTTAGCCTGGTGAGTGTAACATAAGTGTGCCTGACTATAGAGTCACCTATGACTAGAGTGTTGGGTACGTTATGCCTTATGGGCTGCAGTTGAGTGGCACACTGAGTATGCGGGCTATGTGTCACTTGGGTTGTGTTGGGGGGTGGAGGTTGCTTGCATTTCTGCTTTGGAGGTCTCTGTTTGGGCAGATTAGTACTGAGAGCCTCCACATATGTAGGTGTGTGTTTTGTGGTTCTGTGTGTGTGTTTTGGTGGTGTAGGTTTTGAGAGACTATGTGACGAGTGTGGTGCGGTGCAAGTGTTTACCTTCTCCTCTTGACTGTCTAGGCCAGTCTTTGGTAAAGAGAGCTTTGCTTCCAGTTTGGCTATATAAGTGCATCTCTCACAGGTCGTAGTGTTGGGTGGTAGGAGGAGAGGGTTGTCTGTGTACATGAGGCAATTGCTGCATTGTCCCAAGATGCCCAGATTCATCAGGTAGACAGGAGAAAACACCGGGAGCTGACCTTTAGACATGCCTGAATAGGTGCTTATTTATTAAGTACTAAAAACTGTTTTCCTCTAGACAAGTTAGGAAAGTTGAGTGCTGTAGTAATTTGTAACTTATTTAGTGCTTATAATGAGTTCTGAACAAGTGCTGAGATCAAAGAAACAGATGAGTGCTAAAACTAAAAAGCTGGCTAGTTGCAAGAGAAATTTTGAAAAAAAACAGACTTTATGGCGCCAGGAATAGTTTAACCCCAGTTAAGTGGGGGGGGGCTTAGGAGCTCACAAACAGCCCTGGACACAGCAAATCCGTATCTGACCTGCCACAGGAAAGGGGGGAAGCAAGCTTAGAATTTTTTTTTTCAGTAAAGTGGAAATGGAGAAAGCTGGAACAGAAGTTAATTCAACGTTAATAATCTAAGTGGATTGGCCATCACAAATGTTCTCTTTTAGATTGAGTGAACTAATGATACTAGACTGGGAGGAGTGTCACAGATCAAATATACAGTATGGGCAGGCAACTGCAAAACCACCAAGTATAAGAACACACAGCACTAGGGAGAGTGGGTGGGTGGGGAAAAAAAATTACAGTTCCTAGCTGTAGCCACTAAATGAAAGTTTTAAACAAATCAAAGAGCAGACTCGAGAATGCTTTTAAGAGACAAAAATGCACAGAAAAGTTCAGATAGAGCACTCACAAACAGAAAATACAACTCTCAGTATGAAAAAGCAGTTTACAGTTAAGTAATGTTAAAACAGTTTAAAACAGTACATAAATGCAGTGAAACAATAAAAAAGCTTTATAACAGTGTAAAAATATAGTAGATCAACTGTATAGCGCAATTATAACTGTTTCAGAAGTGCAGTTCAGTGAAATAAGTGTAATAAATAACTTAGCCTGCTCTTGGAATCTTAAGGAATTTCCACTTATGCAATGCAATCCAGAGCCTGACAATACAAAACAGGGACCTGTCAATTATGTTACACATCCAACACACATGACATATGCAGTGAATACAAACATACACATCTGACAAGTTCTCATGGAAAGACGGCACAGTAGAAGAGGGAAGAACTTGAACTGTTGTAGGGAAACAAAGTCCTGGCATTATTAATCACATCATTGTCAGCATGAACCATTCTGACTGCGTTAAGACATACAGTAGGTTTTACATAGACAAACCACTTGTTCGTGCACTTGATGGTGATGCAGTGTGTCCTATGAATGGGCAGAAGGACACAGTATTAATGGAGGACAACAACAGGAGTAACAAGAATGACATGTGAAAGGTAGGTAACAGCACACCACTGACAGACTGCTGATGTTGTGAGTTTGTGTGTTGTACTGCAGATCCTGCACTGGCAAAGTAAAGAGAAAGACAATATAGTCATGTCTGCAGGCAATGGAATGCTGACAGGATGACATATACGACATAGTAACATGGGCTGTCGATACTCAAGTGACGTATGGAGCACCTGTTGACCAGATGTTTCTGTGTAGAAAAACAGTGACGCTAATGTCATGTATCACAGTTCTGCTAAATGTTGCTGCAAACTATGAACGCGTTGCAGTAATATTCCTGGTCTGTCTGTACTTGCATCTACATGGCTTGGGCCACCATGCATGTACCCGATGTACCTGTAGTGTACAATGTTAGGGAAATATCGATATGACAGTAAACAGCAGTGAAACGACATGAAACAATAACAGGTAATGGCCACAGTAACACTGTATGGAGACACCCACCTGCCATTTCTTGCTGTTGTGCAGATGTAGATGGACCTGTGAATATTAATACAGACAGCATTGCACATGTTGGTTGCACTGTTCTGTCTGTACTGCAGTTGTACGGCTACATATCATTACATTTCTGTGGATCATCTTCACCTTATGTGGCTCTCTTTAAGATTCAATTCTGCTGCTGTAATTCCAAAATTACAATGCATGAACATGCATGCAAGAGCAATATACAATGATTACTCTATAGTCATCCATGTCATGTAAAGCAAGACATATGTGTTCTTCTTGGAACTCCTGCTTCTATCCCACCCCCAGGTATGTGTCGCTCTCCACTTGCCATATTGCCATATACAGGGATGCAAGAAATATTGTCATCTTATCAGGGGGGTCAATGGTGGGTCACAAGTGGTGGCATTCCTCTGTCTCTCATATCATTGGAACTTGTTGACTGCACGGAGGATCATATCAGAGCAATATTGGCAGTAGGCCTCACAGGATCTATTCTGACCTCCGACCGCATCAGTCATGGTGATGATATTGAGCCACACTTCATTCCTCAATACTGTATTCATTGCCTTCCAAGGAGTCTCCATCCATGTTGTCAGAAAGCATCTATTATAATCTCATTTTCCTGTAGGGAGTAATTGTTGCCCCTGGATCTGTTTACTATCTGAAAGACAGTGATATGCACATGTTCATATTCATATGGGGGCCCACTTATGGAGATGATTATGTGGCCAGCTTATGGCACCTTAAACGCTCTCCATTCCTATGCAATACAAACGTCTATGAAGCACTTACTGTGACATATAAAAACTTACAATACCTGCATACATAATAGTTGCAAAACCAATATAACTTGTGATATTTGTTGAAGTGGTCTGTGGGACTCAAACCACTTACAGTACATATCTGTTGAATGGAGGTCCAAACACAACAGCATCACATCACAGGAGCCACAGTCTGCATGCATGTCACATTAAAGTGCCACACAAACATATGTGTACAAGAGAAGTGTGTGTTGCTGTAGCTGCACTGCAATTGCTGTCTAAACAGACAAGCATTCAAAAGCACCTTGGACCAACTCAGTCATTACTTACTGAGCAGTGAATTCCATCCATTTCAGGAAAGAGTGTCTGCAAATTATCAATTGAACAACTTATGGAAAGCATTGGAAAACCTCCATATCAGTAAGCAGGCCACAGATAGTACTGATCCTTTTTGTATTAACCCAGTAGTTATAAAACTTGTTTTAAGATTAATCAATGAATAAACATCCACAAAAGCAAAAGGAATACACAGTACATGTAAATACTGTCAGAATCTGCAGGTTTCCATACAGTCACCTGCAAGATGCATGGATAATTTACAAATTCGTCTTTATGTACTGTTCTCTTTTGCTATGTAAATCTGTCTGTATAACTGCACATGGCAAATTACTGTGTGTCCTTGATGCAGATGTCAACACCTGTATGTATACAGGTACAGGTGTATAGTGAATGAGTAATGTTAACACAGGTGTATAATTCCCCTAAACAGCAATGCTAGCAAGTGACATATTACCTTAGCAGCTACCTATAACTCAGGTATAACTGAAAGTAAGAGCAACTAATGTGCATCCGTATTTTAAGTACCATTTGCACCATACAAAATTTATGAGGTTCATTACAAATCCAGGTTTTGGAATCCTTTTTGAGCACATAAAGGTAATATCTCAAAATTTGGTGCATTAGCCAATAGCTAATAGTGTAAATGGAAGGTGCTCTCTGCAAATACCCAATAGGTATCAATAAACATTACCATGTGTAACATGCTTCAAAGATATAAAGATTCAAAGATTCAAAGAAAATTTATTGTCATTTAGGACAACACAAGTGCAGCCTAAATGAAATTACAAACATAGATACAGCGGTATGCGAGAATAACATAAGAAAGAAAATAACACATATGACATGCAATATGTAGTTTACATTACATAAAAATATTCAATACCAATTATCCAGTGATAAATAATAAATAAATCCCCACCACTAAGCCCCTTCACCGTTAAGATAGAGAATAAATAAAGACTAGTGAATAGCAGCTGTTAAGTTACCATATTGCACTTGTTAACCTTAGACCTTACTCAGTATAGCCATCATATTGCATAATAGTAATGCTAGTGGTAATTACCCAGAGCAGCACAACTGAGTTGAAAGGCATAAAGGCGTGCATGTGCTGCATTACAAAATGTATATGGTGATTCTCTGATGTTCTTCAAAAGTAAGGTTTTTAGAACCTGACCTGAAAAATGTATATCCTTGTTATTTGAGGATTACTTCATTCGTAACTGTTCTTTTCTGTTTTTAAGTGATAAAGACAGGACCCGACATCATGCACTGTATATTGAGTGGATGCACAGGCTTGAGGAATAGCAGAAGGACAGTGCTATTTTTTATTTAACATTTGTTGACCGGGAATGTCCGACTAGGTTCCACATAGCCTGTTTTCAGTGGAGGCCCGGGGAGAAATGCTCCAGATGCATGTCTTTGGAATGTGGGAGGAAACCGGAGTACCCGGAGGAAACCCACGCGAACACAGGGAGAACATGCAAACTCCACACAGAAGGCACCCCAGTGAGAATTGAACCGGAGAACCTCTTGCTGTGAGGCAACAATGTTAACCACTGCACCACTGTGCCGCCCTATGTATGTGATGTATGTTACAGGTCCATATGTTTTACATTTCCATGTATATTGCTTAGAATGCCAGAATACCCATCATGCATTAGTAAGATAAGTGCATTAATCACATTATACGTGTGCTTACATGTCTGATTCAAATACAAATATGTTTAAATATCATTTAGCAGCAAGCCATGTTTTTTTTTTTTTTTAAATATTTTTATTCATTTCCAAAAACAAGGAAACATGAATGCAGGTTATTTATGACAATGAAGTATTTACAAATTATTTAAAAAAGGTAGGCTAAAACCTCTAAACAGATATCAAACATTAAAACCAAAATAAAGTATTTACAAGGGTGTCTATTGTTGACATATAATTGACTTTCTATACAATTGTTTCCTGATTATAATCTGCTGCAGTCATTATTCTCCAGTATTTCAGTTACTTTTTGCCATGCTACGTATAATGATGTAGTTCTTTCAATTCTTCCTTTAATAGTGTTCTTTTCCAATTGCGATACTGCTGACACCATATTCATAAATTGCTTAAAAGTTGGAGAAGCTTTGGATTTCCAGTTTGATGTAATGTTCTTCCTTGCAATAGCTAGGAGAGTCCATAAGATTACATATTTTGTTCTTGGCACACAGGTACAGGTGCATTAAACAAAATAATAGATTTGGAAATCTGGAATTTATCATTGAATACCATTTGCAGAAAATAATTTATTTATCCCAATATGGTTCAATCAAATGGCATTCGTAGAACATATCGTGCCAGTCTGCTTTTATTGATAAATCACATCTCCAGCAGCCAATATTTTTCTTAAACATAAGTTCCATTTTATGAGGGGTTACATAAGATCTGTGTATGAATTGCCATGTAAAAAGTCTCCAGTATAATGAATGTGATGCCTGCTTTGGAGAGAGAAGAATTTATTTTTTATCTCTGTCATTTGGCACATGTCCATTAACTGATCTATAATAATTCCATATTTTGTCATTATTATGCATTTTTATTTTTTTGTTTGTTTTATCATAAGTATCCCTTTCCAGTAATGGGTTGATTCGTTAGTAATATTATATGTTCTATAAGGTTAGGAACATTTTGTCTTATTGATGGTTGCATTGTTTCTTGTTTGCTTAATATATACTGTCTTAATTCTTGTACATGTAACCACAAACTATCTTCCATATTTAATTTCTGTTTAATCTGGTCTATTGTCAGAGGTTTTCCAGAGTTTAGCAATTGATGCCAATATATTAATCCCTTTTCTTTAAGCATGTTGACTACTTCCATATTAAATGTTATTATATTACCTTGTGTGTACGCTACTGGATATAAAAGAAATGACCATGCTTTAATATCAGGATTGCTATTAATAAGATTTTGGAAAATTTTTAATGTATAAGTAATGTATTTGGAACTTATATTTTTATTCTTATGTATCATCATATATTCCTTCATCAGCCATAGAAAATTGTTTGGTATGAAATCTGTATACTTATTTGCTACTACAAATCCTGATTTTAACCAGATTCTCTCATGAACTAGCTTCCATTTTGATGTATATTTTGTATTTAGCCATAATGATATTGTTTTAATAATGGATGGATGCAAATATATTTCTATGTCTGGTAAACCTATGCCACCTATATCCCAATCATCTTGATGATACTTCATAGCTATCCTTGGTTTTTTTGGATACCATAGGAATCTTACCATTAAATCATTTAATTGTTTTAGGTGCGATTTAGCTGGTGGCAAAGAACAAGCTTGTATGACATAAAGAATTTTTGGAAATATGATCATTTTAATTATATAAAGCCTTTCTTCCATTGAAAAGAAGAATTTATTCCATCTTTGTATTAGATTTGTAATATTATTTAAGGTCTCTTTATAATTTGTTTCAATTGTAGTATCTAGGTTGTTAGTTATTATACATCCCAAGTATTTAATTATATTATCGGTAGAGATATATTTATGGTATTTTTTATTTATATCTTTTATATTAGTATTTATAAGCAATACATTTGTTTTGTTATATTTTTTGAAGATAGTTTTTGAAATGTAGGCCACAACCTGAATGACAGTCAGGTATGTGTAGCTGTCACGCAGCTCCTGAGGTGGATGTTTCCCATTCAAGTCTGTAGTGTTTTGCTTACTGTTTGTAATGCATGTGTTGGTACACTAGTATGTGTGAATGTGTTTTTCAATGACTGATCTTTTATGCATAGCCTCTTGATTTACGTACCAAATGAGCAGCAAAAAACAAAAATCACAATCCAGGGTAAAGTATCACCTCCCAAAGAAAAGAAGTTATGTCCAAGGTATAAGAGGTAGATATACCAAGACAATCGAAGCCAACCAAAAATGTGTATGACTGTAACACAAATTTATTGAACAAAGTAAGCACTTTCACGTTAGCCAGGATGCTTCATCAGACTTAATAATTACAATACTTATTGCACTCCTTTAAATAGTTCACATCATCCTATCACAACACATAAATCAAGACTCATCAATAAAAAAAACAATACTATTGGTGTATATATAAAACAGAGCATTATTGCAGAGACAAAAACAAAACATGTATAAAAACATGTAAAGAATGCACAATATAAAAGTATATGTAGTTTAAAAATATTCATATACAAATAGAAAACAATTTTTGTATAAAAAACATAAATTAAAAACCTAAGTGTCATAAAAATGCTTAATTATATTATACCAATAACGCGTGACAGAGAAACTAACGTTTCAAAGGTCTATCTACAAGGAAGGGTTTCAATTAAATGTTATCGTTGAGACCATGACCTTTATCTGCCGATAATTTAGTAATCCATTTAATTTCTTCCTTTTCTGTTAAGTTACGTATACATCCCAACCTTTCTGTAGGAAATATATGTTCAAGTACCATAAAAGTAAAAGAATGTGTAATATCATGCTGTACGAGACACCCAACAGTTCTTAGAAACTTTAGCAGGCTTTAATTTAGGCAATAAACGTGAAGATTTTGATTACATAGTAACGCTAGATGTTACAGCATTGTTTACTAGCATACCTAATGATATAGGAGTAGACTTTTTAAGGCTCTATCTTTTACGTAGAGGTCTGAACAATAATGATGTTATAAAGTTAACTATGTTATTAGATTTAGTACTCTCTAACAATGTGTTCACATTTAATAAAGAATATTATCTTCAGGTTATGGGAGTGGCGATAGGTACATCATGTGCCAACTCATATGCCAATCTCGTATTGGCATATTGGGAATCTACCTATATACTTGAACATATTATTTATTCAAAGTACATTAAATGTTATAAAAGATTTGTGGATGATGTCTTTTTGATTTGGGGAGGTGACCTCATTAGTTTAGAAGAATTTATTACCTACATGATTGGTACCACTACGTTTTTGAAGCTGACTAGTACCATCTCACAGAAAAGGATTGAGTTCCTAGACGTGTTATTGAAAAAGGAAAATGGTACCCTTAGTACAGAAATATATAGGAAACCTTGTAGGAAGAACGCCATCCTACATAGAGATAGTGTGCACCCTCCTTATACACATAGAGATAGTATGCACCCTCCTTATATACATAGAGATAGTATGCACCCTCCGTATATACATAGAGATAGTTTGCACCCTCCTTAAATACAGAGATAGTATGCACCCTCCTTATATACATAGAGATAGTTTGCACCCTCCTTAAATAAATAGAGATAGTATGCACCCTCCTTATATACATAGAAATAGTGTGCACCCTCCTTAAATGCATAGAGATAGTATGCACCCTCCTTATATATACACAGCGATAGCATGCACCCTCCTTATATAGATAGAGATAGTATGCACCCTCCTTATATACATAGAGATAGTGTGCACCCTCCTTATATACATAGAGATAGTATGCACCCTTCACATATACATAGAGATAGTATGCACCCTCCTTATATACATAGAGATAGTATGCACCCTCCTTATATACAAAGAGATAGTGTGCGCCCTCCTTATATACATAGAGATAGCGTGCACTCTCCTTATATACATAGAGACAGCATGCACCCTCCTTATATACATAGAGATAGTATGCACCCTCCGTATATACAGAGAGATAGTATGCACCCTCCTTATATACATAGAGATAGTATGCACCCTCCTTATATACAAAGAGATAGTGTGCGCCCTCCTTATATACATAGAGATAGCGTGCACTCTCCTTATATACATAGAGACAGCATGCACCCTCCTTATATACATAGAGATAGTATGCACCCTCCGTATATACAGAGAGATAGTATGCACCCTCCTTATATGCATACAGATAGTGTGCACCCTCCTTATATACATACAGATAGTGTGCACCCTCCTTATACACATAGAGATAGTATGCACCCTCCTTATATACATACAGATAGTATGCACCCTCCTTATATACATAGAGATAGTATGCACCCTCCTTATATACATAGAGATAGTATGCACCCTCCTTATATACATTAGAGACAGCATGCACCCTCCTTATATACATAGATATAGTATGCACCCTCCTTATATACATAGAGATAGTATGCGCACTCTTTATATACATAGAGATAGTATGCACCCTCCTTATATACATAGAGATAGTATGCACCCTCCTTATATACATACAGATAGTGTGCACCCTCCTTATATACATAGAGATAGTGTGCACCCTCCTTATACACATAGAGATAGTATGCACCCTCCTAATATACATAGAGATAGTATGCACCCTCCACATATACATAGAGATAATATGCACCCTCCTTATATACATAGAGATAGTGTGCACCCTTTTTATATACATAGAGATAGTGTGCACCCTCCTTATATACATAGAGACAGTGTGCACCCTCCTTATATACATAGATATAGTATGCACCCTCCTTATATACATAGAGATAGCATGCACCCTCCTTATATACATAGAGATAGTATGCACCCTCCATATATACATAGAGATAGTATGCACCCTACTTATATACATAGAGATAGCATGCACCCTCCTTACATACATAGAGATAACATGCACCCTCCTTATATACATAGAGATAGTATGCACCCTCCTTATATACATAGAGATAGTATGCACCCTCCACAATTACATAGAGATAGTATGCACCCTCCTTATATACATAGAGATAGTATGCACCCTCCTTATATACATGGAGCTAGTATGCACCCTCCTTATATACATAGAGATAGTATGCACCCTCCTTATATACATAGAGATAGTGTTTACTCTCCTTATATACATAGAGATAGTATGCACCCTCCACATATACATAGAGATAGTGCGCACCCTCTTTATATACATAGAGATAGTGTGTACCCTCCTTATATACATAGAGATAGCATGCACCCTCCTTATATACATAGAGATAGTATGTACCCTCCTTATATACATAGAGATAGTATGCACCCTCCTTATATACATAGAGATAGTATGCACCCTCCTTATATACACAGAGATAGTATGCACCCTCCTTATATAAATAGAGATAGTGTGCACCCTCCATATATACATAGAGATAGTGTGCACCCTCCATATATACATAGAGATAGTATGCACCCTCCGTATATTCATAGAGATAGTATGCACCCTCCTTATATACATAGAGATAGTATGCACCCTCCTTTTATAGATAGAGATAGTATTCACCCTCCTTATATACATAGAGATAGTATGCACCCTCCTTATTTACATAGAGATAGTATGCACCCTCCTTATATATATAGAGGTAGTATGCACCCTCCTTATATACATAGAGATAGTATGCATTCTCCTTATATACATATAGACAGTATGCACCCTCCTTATATACATAGAGATAGTTTGCACCCTCCATATATACACAGAGAGAGTATGCACCCTCCTTATATACATAGAGATAGTATGCACCCTCCTTATATACATAGAGATAGCATGCACCCTCCTTATATACATAGAGATAGTATGCACCCTCCTTATATACATAGAGATAGCATGCACCCTCCTTATATACATAGAGATAGTGTGCACCCTCCTTATATACATAGAGATAGTATGCGCCCCCCTTATATACATAGAGATAGTGTGCACCCTCCTTATATACATAGAGATAGTGTGCACCCTCCTTATATACACAGATATAGTGTGCACCCTCCTTATATACATAGAGATAGTGTGCACCCTCCTTATATACATAGAGATAGTATGCACCCTCCTTATATACATAGAAATAGTATGCACCCTCCTTATATACATAGAGATAGTATGCACCCTCCTTTTATACATAGAGATTATATGCACCCTCCTTATATACATAGAGATAGTATGCACCCTCCTTATATACATAGAGATAGTATGCACCCTCCTTATATACATAGAGATAGTATGCACCCTCCTTATATACATAGAAATAGTATGCACCCTCCTTATATACATAGAGATAGTATGCACCCTCCTTATATACATAGAGATAGTATGCACCCTCCTTATATACATAGAGATAGTATGCACCCTCCTTATATACATAGAGATAGTATGCACCCTCCTTGTATACATAGAGATAGTATGCACCCTCCTTATATACATAGAGATAGTATGCACCCTCCTTATATACATAGAGATAGTATGCACCCTCCTTATATACATAGAGATAGTATGCACCCTCCTTATATACATAGAGATAGTATGCACTCTCCTTATATACATAGAGATAGTATGCACCCTCCTTATATACATAGAGATAGTTTGCACCCTCCTTATATACATACAGATAGTGTGCACCCTCCTTATATACATAGAGATAGTTTGCACCCTCCTTAAATACAGAGATAGTATGCACTCTCCTTATATACATAGAGATAGTATGCACCCTCCTTATATACATAGAGATAGTTTGCACCCTCCTTATATACATACAGATAGTGTGCACCCTCCTTATATACATAGAGATAGTTTGCACCCTCCTTAAATACAGAGATAGTATGCACTCTCCTTATATACATAGAGATAGTATGCACCCTCCTTATATACATAGAGATAGTATGCACCCTCCTTATATACATAGAGATAGTATGCACCCTCCTTATATACATAGAGATAGCATGCACCCTCCTTATATACATAGAGATAGTGTGCACCCTCCTTATATACATAGAGATAGTTTGCACCCTCCTTATATACATAGAGATAGTATGCACCCTCCTTATATACATAGAGATAGTTTGCACCCTCCTTATATACATACAGATAGTGTGCACCCTCCTTATATACATAGAGATAGTTTGCACCCTCCTTAAATACAGAGATAGTATGCACTCTCCTTATATACATAGAGATAGTATGCACCCTCCTTATATACATAGAGATAGTTTGCACCCTCCTTATATACATAGAGATAGTATGCACCCTCCTTATATACATAGAGATAGCATGCACCCTCCTTATATACATAGAGATAGTGTGCACCCTCCTTATATACATAGAGATAGTTTGCACCCTCCTTATATACATAGAGATAGTATGCACCCTCCTTATATACATACAGATAGCGTGCACCCTCCTTATATACATAACAATATAGTAAAGAATCAAGCTATCAGCCATTCACGTATTATTAGTGAAGATTCAGTGTTTTCTGAAGCAATTATAGGAATGGAGAAAGAGTTTCTAGACAGGGGAGAGATCTCAAAGGACTTAATGAAGTAGGACATGAAGGGATAGGGTTACCCTATATACATAGAAATACATCCATTGACATCGGAAGGAATATAAATGAATCCTGTAGAAAAAGGATTGTCATTCCATATAGTAATAATAACACCTCAGTTGTAAATATTATTAAAAAACGCTGGAATATTTTACAGCTAGATGACAAGATTGCCAACATAGTAGGTAATAGGCCAGCTTTTAGTTATAAAAACACTAAGTCACTTAAGAGATTGTTATGCTATGATAAGAATAAGAAGGAAGGAATAATTTCACATAGGAAAGGCACTCATGCTTGTCATAGTTGTAATCAATGTGTTTTTGTTAAGAACTCTAATGTTTTTATACACCCCGATACTGGAAAGAAGTTTGAGTTTTCACATTATGCAGATTGTAAATCAAGGAATGTAGTCTATCTAGGTCAATGCAAGAAATGTCACTGTTTTTATTTTGGCATGACGAATCGAACACTTAGGGAACGTATAAGGGAACATGTCTATGCCATTAATAGAGAAAATGAGACTAATGCCCTGGCCAATCATGTCCTACAGCATGATAGTACACATTCTTTTACTTTTATGGTACTTGAACATATATTTCCTACAGAAAGGTTGGGATGTATACGTAACATAACAGAAAAGGAAGAAATTAAATGGATTACTAAATTATCGGCAGATAAAGGTCATGGTCTCAACGATAACATTTCATTGAAACCCTTCCTTGCAGATAGACCTTTGAAACGTTAGTTTCTCTGTCATGCATTATTGGTATAATATAATTAAGCATTTTTATGACACTTAGGTTTTTAATTTATGTTTTTTATACAAAAATTGTTTTCTATTTGTATATGAATATTTTTAAACTACATATACTTTTATATTGTGCATTCTTTACATGTTTTTATACATGTTTTGTTTTTATCTATGCAATAATGCTCTGTTTTATATATACACCAATAGTATTGTTTTTTATTGATGAGTCTTGATTTATGTGTTGTGATAGGATGATGTGAACTATTTAAAGGAGTGCAATAAGTATTGTAATTATTAAGTCTGATGAAGCATCCTGGCTAACGTGAAAGCGCTTACTTTGTTTAATAAATTTGTGTTGCAGTCATACACGTTTTGGTTGGCTTTGATTGCCTTGGTGTATCTACCTCTTATACCTTGGACATACGTACCAAATGGATGTCTGCTGCATCAGTATTTGAAGTGGCTGTTAGAGTGTATTTAGCAGTGGATAAAAGATTGAAATAAATTCTGCTACAAATATGCAAAATAAATAAGGTATAAAATAAACCTTGCTTAAATGTAGAAATAGAGTTTATCAATATGTGATTAGCATCCATACTAAATGGCTGTGGCTTGAAAAATAAGGAATCTGCTTAATGGACATGTTTGCTTACAGACTCAGCAAAAATGTAAAAATACAATTATGTATGCATTTCACACTGTCAGCAAAAAAGTTGACCTGCTTCCTTAAAGAATAGACATGCTCTTAACAGGAAAACAATCTGTAAATGTTTTTGTCATAAACACCATCAAGCAAGGAAGTTTGAATGGGCATACTTTTATCAAGTCAGCATTTGTATGTGTTTTTCCACAAGATGTTTTCTTAAAGACAATATCAGCATTGTTTCTCTACAGGATGGAAAACAATTCTATTACATGCTTTCCTGCAAACATCAGCAAACAGATGTTCTCATACAAAGTCCAAAATAGAATACCAAGAAGAAAAACAGGATGCAAAAACACTATAAAAAGACTATAGCAAATGAAATTGTTAGGAGAGGTATTTGGATAGGAACACACTTGTTTCAAGGTAATGTAATATCTTTCATGCTGATCGAGAAGTAAAGTGGTACATTGTAACTTTAGCTGCAACAGTAATCCATGTGGTTTGTTATAAGAATAAGTTATTTATTGGTTACTGCTCTTAAAGTAACAGAGTGTTTGCTGCAAAGTATACTCCTTCATCAGTATACATTCTGCAAGTTTCTGTGTGCAACAGACTGTGAATGCAACTATAACTAGACTTTGATTTCGGCAGAACCCAGCCAACAAGACTTAGTGATTTAAGAAGAATTTGGTTCCAGCACAGTAAGCAGCACCATGATAATTAATTTTTCCCTGACATTGGCAGACCGTGAGGCATGCTCTTGTCAGTGTTCGCACTAGCATTGGCAGACCATGTGGCATGCTCTTGTCAGTGTTCGCACTGGCATTGGCAGACCGTGTGGCATGCTCTTGTCAGTGTTCACACTGGCATTGGCAGACCGTATAGCATGCTCTTGTCAGTGTTCACACTGGCATTGGCATACCATGTGGCATGCTCTTGTCAGTGTTCACACTGGCATTGGCAGACCATGTGGCATGCTCTTGTCAGTGTTCGCACTAGCATTGGCAGACCGTGTGGCATGCTCTTGTCAGTGTTCGCACTAGCATTGGCAGATCGTGTGGCATGCTCTTGTCAGTGTTTGCACTGGCATTGGCAGACCGTTTGGCATGCTCTTGTCAGTGTTCGCACTGGCATTGGCAGACTGTGTGGCATGCTCTTGTCAGTGTTTGCACTGGCATTGGCAGACCATGTGGCATGCTCTTGTCAGTGTTCACACTGGCATTGGCAGACCGTGTGGCATGCTCTTGTCAGTGTTCACACCGGCATTGGCAGACCGTGTGGCATGCTCTTGTCAGTGTTCGCACTAGCACTGGCAGACCGTGTGGCATGCTCTTGTCAGTGTTCGCACTGGCATTGGCAGAACATGTGGCATGCTCTTGTCAGTGTTTGCACTGGCATTGGCAGACCATGTGGCATGCTCTTGTCAGTGTTCGCACTGGCATTGGCAGACTGTGTGGCATGCTCTTGTCAGTGTTCGCACTGGCATTGGCAGACCATGTGTCATGCTCTTGTCAGTGTTCGCACTGGCATTGACAGACCATGTGACATGCTCTTGTCAGTATTCACATTGGCATTGGCAGACTGTCTGGCATGCTTTTGTCAGTGTTCGCACTGGCATTGTCTGACCATGTGGCATGCTGGTATTGGCTGACAATGTGGCATGTTCTTTTCAGTGTTTGCTCTGATATTGGCAGGCCGTGTGGCATTCTCTTCAGTTCAGCATTAGTATCGCATTTGCTATGGTTTATTTTTGGATGTATGCATGTGTGGGGGTGTTACAGTGCATTTAAGCATAATGAGTTGACCATACTTTCTTTCACTTTCTATAACAGTCAAATATCAGCATTGTACATGGTAACTAGCTATCTCTGGTGTTCTGGGCAGGGAGTGTGTGAAAGTAATTGATTACTGGCTCAGTGGCACAGAAAATAACTACCTCAAAGTATCTGAATTACTGTTTGAGTCACTGGCTATGGAACCTTCTGAATGGTGTATGCATGTCCTTCCTGTCTCTGTGTGGGTTTTTCTAGGTGGTTTGGCTTTTACAGTCCCACAAAGACATTTCTTAGTTGAAAGTGTGTTCTTCCACCTTGCTGGAAGGTAAGCGTGTGGTGTTTTATCATGTGATAGACCACATGTGCCAGATGTAGTGTGTGTGTGTGTGTGTGTGTGTGTGTGTGTGTGTGTGTGTGTGTGTGTGTGTGTGTGTGTGTGTGTGTGTGTGTGTGTGTGTGTGTGTGTGTGTGTGTGTGTGTGCACGTGTGCGTGTGTATGTGTGTGTGTGATTGTGTGTGTGTGTGTGTGTGTGTGTGTGTGTGTGTGTGTGTGTGTGTGTGTGTGTGTGTGTGTGTGTGTGTGTGCATGTGTGATTCTACCTGTTGTAAAACCGGTGCTTCTCGAAGGTATGTACAGTAGATCATATGGTTTCTAAGGGCAATGTGGTCATATGCTCTACCACCTTAACCGCTATATCACTCCCACTACTAAACTTGTACTCTCCAGCACCACCCTCATTCCTTCTCTCCCATATGGTGCCCCACTTCTTACCAACCTTCAATCTTCTCTAAAAACAAAGTTATCCTCCTGTTATAACAAAATATCTAAGTTTAATACCAGCTATAAAGCCTCCTCCCACCACTGCATTGCCCTACACAAACTAAATTGGCTCGAACTTCCCAACCATCTTACCTACATTCAACTTACTGATGCCCATAAACTCATCTTTAATCTCTCCATCTGCCCCTCCCTTGCCTCCTCCTTCAAAATGCACCTACCCAACAGACTTCTAAGGTCCAATAACCAGAATTTGCTTGAACTGCACAAGCCTGCTCATCCTCCAGGCAAACACCTGTTAACCTTTTCCCTAGCTCACGTCTGGAACTCCCTGCCACCTCTTATTCATACTACAGACAGCCACTCTACCTTTAAGACCCTGCTTCAGTCCCACCTCAAAACCCTCTGGGAATGTTCCTGCTCTCATCTCACATGACTCACCTCTTTTCCCCATTTCTCACCCTCCCTTACTTCTCTCTTCTCTTCATCACACTGAGCATCTCTGACTACCACCATCTTCATTTTTCTCATTTGCTCCCACTCTTGCTCTATTTTTTTTTTGTTTTTCTTATTGTCCCCCCCTTTGTATATTCAATAATTAACTCCTATCACCCATCCTACTTTAACTTTGCTAAGATTTCATGTAAAACTGTAATGCCAACCCTGTGTTATTTCACATTGTAACAAATTTAACAGGAATACGCACCAGTGGATTTTTTTTTTATTTTAATTGATATATTTGTGTGTGTGTGTGTGTGTGTGTGTGTGTGTGTGTGTGTGTGTGTGTGTGTGTGCATTTGTAATTTTACCTTTTACGTTTCTGAATGTATTTTCACTGCAATCATGGATTTTTTGTCATGTTGTGTAATACCATCGTTCTTCAATAGTATTACATGAATGTAAATGCATCATCTTTGTATTATATCGGTGTTCAAGGAGCTTTTCCCCCAGTGACTCCATTCAAAACAAGCTCTTCTTGGTCAATGGACTGTCCTGGTAAAAAAACTGTAAATAAATAAATAAATAAATACATAAATAAAAAATAGCTTATTTAAATTTAACCTCAGAAGGTTGTTATAACTTGGGGGGGGGGTGCTGAGGACAGTGTGCCCATTATTTCTTTAATTTTTTCACAATGAAACTTCAGAAGTGTGCACAAATTATTGTCCCTTTTGATTGTCTGGAGTAGTGTGCAATCTAAACTATAACAAACAAAAAATACCAAAACCGTAACCAGTCACAATAAGTTTATTGCTCAGATAAGAATAACTAAGTGCTTTCGCCAAGGTAAAAAAACATAGATTTCCCGAAAGTTATTCCTACAAATAATCTGTACACTTTAAATACTGTTACAAAAAAAACATCAACCAATAACAAATTGGTATCGACAATCACCAACATTTCATAAAGTACATTTACATATCCATTAAATTAATTAGCTTGATAACCCACTCCCTTGGTTTTATGTATTTTCAAATTTTATATATGCACATTATATACAATAGCCAATAAAATATTATAATTTTATATGTTAATATATCCCCCACATTTTTGTTAAAAATTGACCTTTTAAGACACATTATTATGTTTGATTTTCAAAAATGGCTTTATAGAAATAAAATTGTTTAAGCCTGGAGGGATTGTAGCATTGTCCGCAATTGCCACGCAGACTCTCGAGATTCCAACACTGATTCCCAGTCACCCCTATGTGGATTTTTCACCACTCTATCAATGATGAAAAATATAACTTTATTAAAATTTACACACCTCCCAGAATGGATGTAATGGGCATTGTGAGGGTCTTTGTTCTTTATCGCCCTCACATGTTCACTAATCCTGTCCCTTAATCACCGGGAAGTCTTTCCTATATAAAACCCCAGGCAGGAAAGCCAAGTTGCCACATATACTACCCTCCTGGTGTTACAATTACACCTCCCTGGACATTTCACAGAAACACCATAACCACTAATAATAACATATGGCTCCTTGATAGTATATCTGCAATTTTTGCAACATCCACATTTGTTCACGTGGGAATTATATCTATCATGGTCAATTTGTTTCTCCAAAATATTTTGTATGTTTTTTCCCCTACTATGAACTATTTCTGGTTTCACACCTACCAGGGAGGTAGTTTTGGGGTCCAAGAATAAATTCCAACTACTGTTTACAATTTTAATTATTTCTGGCATCCATTCCCCATACTCCAGAACCATAACATTGGATTTAACACTTTCCCTTTTTCTAACCTGAAAATCGTCCCCCAATAATAAAATTGGTGCAAAACTTGTTTTTTCTTTTATTTACCACTTCCTTTTTTGTCTTGGTCAATAATTTGAGGGGATAACCCCTATCCAAAAACATATCTATCAAATTATACATTTCATTCCTGAAAACCTCATCTGTGCTAGTCAACCTCGACATCCTGACCATCTGACCTTTAACCACGCTATGTTTCTGAAACATTGGGTGATTACTAGTAAAGTGTAATAAGGTGTTAGAATAGGATTCCTTTCTATAAATTGCACTATCCAAAATTCCATCTTCCAAAGATAATCTGATGTCCAAATAGTTAATACTTTTAGTATCCCATTTGTAGGTGAACTTCAGGAAGTCTGTTGTACCATTAAGGTATTCAACAAAATTACATGCTTCCTTCTTGTCCCCCTTCCACAAAATGAGTATGTCATCCAGAAACCTATTGTAGGATAGAATTTGGTTACAGTGTTGTGAAATAAATATACACTCTTTTTCCCAATCATATAAAACAAGGTTGGCAAAGATGGGGACACATTTGGCTCCCATTGCCACTCCTGCAACCTGATGAAACAATTCTTCAAACATAAGAAAATTGTTCTTTAATACCAAATCCATAAATTCTACCACAACGTCAACCGTTCCTACATCCCATGTCAGAAAGATCTAAAATACTGTTTCTGAACATATCCATACCTATACTATGTGGGATAACCGAAAACAGATTGATTACATCAATTGTCAATAAGCTAAATGGACACATATCAATATTTTGAAACTTAGACATTTGTTGTAGGCAATGCCAGGAGTCCCTCACGATGTACTGCACCCCCTCAATCAATATACCCACTTTATTATCTATCCAGGTGGCTAGAGGTTCAGTCTTAGACCCTTTAGCTGCCACTATAGGTCTGAAAGGGGGTTGATAATGTATTTGTTTGTCTTTGGTATCCCAAAGATGTTTGGTATAACTGGTTGACACACCACCTCCTTTAATTGTCATGCTCAGTTTGTGGTCTGAATGTGTGGAAGGAACGTAACCTGGTATAGCTGGGGTATTCTCCACATTCTTAAACTAGGTCTCAGTGACTGCACAAATGTCAGCATATTCCCAGGTGAGGACTACTTCCAGTGAGTGCAGTTTCTGGTTTAGACTCCTAGCATTTAGCAGCATAACCTTGAGGTTGCTTTTACAGGGTATTTTTACATTGGGGATTTTGTTCTTGTGACAATGCCTAAAAAAGGCACTATGTGGGTGGCAAGAGCCTTAGCCAGTAACCAGAATCCCATGGGTGACAGATGAAGACCATCTCTGGCAAAGCATCAAGGTCTGTCAACCATGTCATCCCAGGCTAACAGATACTGGATCCCCTTTTAATGACACCAGAAACCAAGACATTTGTTGAAGTCAATCATTTTTTGTTGTAATGAGGTATCATCCTAGGTGAAGATAAAATGCTGCTTAAAGCTAGGGATATAACAGCCTGAGACACATAGTCTGAGAGCTGAAACATCTCTCTCTTCATATAGTCCAGAGAGGTACTTCTCAAGTCATTCACATCAACATGGACTGTGATGGAGTCATAACTTCACCTGTTGTTGAGAGACTTGAGTGTGTATGTGATGTGGCAGATCCTGGCACCTGGCAGACAGCTGACCATTACTTTTTCCTTATCCAGCCTGTTGAGATGGACATCTGTGTGTCTCACAATTGAGTCACCAATGACTAAGATGTTTGTTTTTGCGTTATGCCTTAGGTGCTTAATTGGGGAGGCACTGGTGTGTGATATATTATGAGTACTCTGTTCTGCAGAGGATGTATTATGTGAATTGTGCTTGTGTTTGTGTTTGTGTTTGTGAGGTCTCTGATGTTTAGGTAAGCTTCTGTTAAGGACCTCTGCATATGTAGGTTTATGTGTTTTTGGGTTGTTAGGTGTAACAGGTGAGATGTGCATGTTGACAACCTATTGATATCAGATGAACTGACTGGTGAGTGAGACTGCCTGGATTCTAGGTTCTTGATATAGCTACAGCTCTCAAATAATGAATTTGTGTGGACTAGAAGAAGTGGGTTGCCAGTATACATGAGGCAATTGCTACATTGCCTCAGGATGCCCATGTCGACCAGGCTGGCTGGAAAAACTATGGGAAATTGTCCATCCATAATGCTAAGTAAGTTGATGTGGTCAGAAAACAAGGAGAAGATAGGATGGAACAGGTAAAATAAAGGACAGGAGAAGTGAAAAAAATACGAAGGACTACTGGGTAGGATCTGTGTTGGTACCGCAGGAGCTGCATTGAATGTATCACCTGTCAGTAAGGGACAGTCATGAGAACTCACCAATGGAGCACCAGCAGAGTACTGAGGGGAAATTTGCAGGCAGATGTGTTTGCGTCTATAACTGTCAACGAGGCCCTATGCTGCTCGGCAATGCACAATGCGCATGCAAGCGCAAACCCAAGCAAAAGCAGTACTTATTTAGCAAACGAGAGCAAACTGATTTAAACAAATTAACCAATAAGAAGAGCTTAAAACTGAGCCCAGTTCCAGTGACCTTCAATAAGATGAGTTCTAACTGCACACTCCTGCCATTAGGTACAGGGGAACCCTGTCCAACAAAAGAAGGCCTGGTTTAATGCTCAATTTATACAAATTGAACTAGACACAGCAGGTCTAAATGTAGTCTCTGCTACAGCAAAGTGCAACAATTTCAGAAAAAGAAAACAGTTCAAATAAGCAGTGATGTGGAAAGAATGCAGTTCAAAAGTGCAATATACCATTAAAAGTTCTACTTAAGTTTTGCAGAGATCAGCAGATGCTTGCATTGATCAAATAAATACAGCAGAGCAGGAGCTGGTCGCCAAACTCTGTGGAGCTTTTCTAAAACCAGTGCAAACCCACACAAATGTGGTGCATATATAGCAAACAAGATCAAACTGATTTAAACAAATTAACTAATAAAAAAGCTCAAGACTGCCCTGTTCCAGCAACCTTCAATCAGATGAGTTCTAACTGCAGACTCCCGCCACTGGAACCCTCTCCAACAAAAGATGGCCTAGTTTAGTGCTCAAGTTATATAAACAGAACTAGATTCATCAGGTATGAATCTAGTCTATGCTACAGCAAACAAAGTGCAACAGTTTCAGAAAAAAAAAACAGTTCAAATAAGCAGGCACAATAAGCCTTCAACCAGTAATTCCCAGCTCAGAAGGGCAGAGAATACCCTTTCCTCCCACAAGAGTGCAGACCACAAACCTTCTTAATGTAAAATAATTGGTCTGCAGCCCAAGCGCTTAAACCAGAACTAAGACACTTTTAGAATAACAGACACACTAAGCCTTCAACTACCATTTCCCAACTTAGAAGTATGTAAGCTACCTCTCCTACCATAAGAGTGTAGACTACAATCCTTCCTAATGTAAAACAACTTGCCTAAAGCCCAAGTGCTTAAACAAAAATTAAGAGGTTTAGAATAACAATTACAATTTAATCAGGCTACTAACGAGCAGCAATGAATGTAGCAGAATAAATGCAACTGAACACTTTTAAGAACAATCAGCAAACGCAAACTAAAGCAGTGAAGTAGGAGGAAACACAAATATGGTAAAACAGCTGAATAAAGTGCATTTCTTATTTTATTTATGGTAGACATAGACCTGTGTGTATTAGACAGAAAGGATTTGAGTGAGTTCTTATAAAGCACTAGCCATGTAACTATACAGTGTATAATAGGAGGGCATAATTCTTAGCTGATAGCATAAAGTTGGTGTCAGTGTCAGTTGGAATCTTTGTCTACAAAAGGAGTTCTGAATTGTTTACCGACCTGAAAGACTTTGGTGAGCCTGGATATTTTCTATCAAAGAATTCAGAAGGCATAGATTGAAAGTGTCTTCAGCCAAGCCAGCACTGGCTTTTGACATGGTGCTCAGTACTGTTCTGAGAGACTTTTTATGTTTTTTTTTCTGAAGTAAAAGTCTGCAATTTTAATTCTTAGTGATCCTTGCAAAAAAGTGCAATACTTTTGATAGACTTTGCAACTAGGCTGCTTTGTTTAAAATTCCACAATATCTACCAGTCTATCTGCCTATATATGCCTTTATCTATATATCTGTAGCTAAACTATATCTAATTTACATCTATAACTCTGTCTATCTATCTGTCTATCATTTACCTACAGGATTTCGTATCGATTTTTCATGGTACTATGTATAGAAAATTAAATACTGAAAATGGTGAGCTAAAAACCATAAAAACGCTCCCTGTAATTATATATACCAACTTCATGGTTGCACCACAGTGAGAAAAGGGGGAACTCCGGAAATGAGCATTGCCAACTCACACAATACAATAAGTGCAGAGAAATAATATCACATTTGCACAAACTCAGCTGATGCCCATTAACCAATAAAACATCACTATTGTTCAATATATCTGACTGACTCCTGGTTAACTGAAGCATTTAAAGAATTTACAGCTATTTAAAGATTTATCAGTCATTGTTACTGCACTTCAGAACAAAATAGTTAATACAAAAACAGGAAAACAATAATATATATATATATATATATATATATATATATATATATATATATATATAATCATAGGTTTATAGCTGTATGCTAGGCTAACAACCACCAGGTGCTTTATAAGCCTAGCTCTGCAATCCAATCCAATTGTGTCCCTATGTATCACAGGTATTTATTAGGAGGGGGTATGTTATTTAGGAAATTTCTAGAGGTTATGTCTGGGGTTTGTTAGTTTGCATATTACTGTATGCCTCGGTCTATCAGAGACGTGGGGGTCAGACCCAGGGTGAATTTCTGATATCCCATCCATTGGTCAAGGTTATGGCTCAATAGGGTTAGGGATGGACTTCACATGGATGGAGAACCTGTTCCAGTGCATGGGATCCTCTGAGACACAAATCCATCTCACCAATATATCTGATTTACTTCACAAGCAAAATGTAAATCCTTGGATCTAGTGATTCTGATATTGTTCATTTTGTAGATGTGTAAGAGGCCCATCAGAGCTGGAGCCGCAGGCGCCTTGTATACCAGGCGTAGAATGCCTAGTATACAAAAGTATAGAGATAGTACTTTAAGACAATCCATACAGGGCAATGATTTTATATCTCGTATTTTCATGGTTAGGAACCTTTGTAGGTGTTCCAACTGTTGCATATATCTGGTCATGTACATGATTCAATGATGGGTCTGATAAGAGCCGAATATAGTGCCACAATGACTCCCTTGGACCTAGATGCCATGCCTTTACTTATAACTTGGGCAACATAGAATGATTTTCTTATTACCTTGGCCACATATTAGTCAAAGGCCAGATTACTGTCTACATATCTTGCCAGATCCCTGACTACTGGGTCAACTCTTAGGGTGTCTTATCAATGGTGTAATTAGCTTGGATGACAGTTTTCCTAAAATCAACTCCAGTACAATTATTCTTGGTATTGAGTCTTAGTCATCAGCCTTGGTGCCAATCATTTGTCTGTGTTAGCCCCTCTTGTAAAATGTTTGCGTCATGGAGATAATCTATGATACCTCCCAATTTGCAGTAATCTGTGAACTTGGTCAACCAAAGGCCCTTGACATTTGCCTTTACCTCCAAGAAGTAGAAAACAAATAGAAGTGATCCTAGCATGAAGCCTTGAGGTACCTCCACTGCTGACTACTCTCTTAGTGGAGGTGGTCTCACCAGTCCTAGATTCCTGGGTCCCATGAGCTAAGTGACACTCCAGCCAGTTATGTATGGATTTCTGTTCAGTTCAATGAGTTTGCCAACTATACCCTAGTGGGATACTGTATCAAACATCTTAGCTTGGCCCAGGTAGGTGGTATACACCATTTCCTTTTCATCTATTGCTTTGCTGAGCATCTCAGAGAAATCCACCAGGTTTAGTAGGCATGATCTTCTCTTGACAAAGCCATACTGGGTTGAATCCAGTGTCTGAAGGTTGCCTATGTATTTGTCAATCATTTCCATCATAATTTGTTCCATGGCTTAGCATATTAGACTAGTCAGACTAATAGGTCTGTAGTTTCTGGGGCCAGTTGATTATCCACGCTTTTTCAGTGGGATAACCATTGTAGTCCTCCATTCTCATAGTACAAAGCCTGTTCAGAGGCTATAGTTGAAAAGTGCTATTACCAAATTGTCTGTTATGTTCCTCTGCATCCTACTCAGAACTATACCAAATGATCAAAGCACTACCTTTATGTGCTTGAATCATAACAACAGAAAGGTCAGACTTTAAATCAAATATAATATCTTCTTGTTTATAAACCTTTTGATCCTGTACCCCTCCTGCACCACTTTTATCAGCTGCAGAAATCATCACATTTCTATTAGCTTTCAGAACACTGAAAGCAACTTTCTTCTATACATAAACTATAATCATAATTTCTAAAAATAATATTTTAATTTTTATGTAAGTTTATGAGAACTGCCTGCTCAAAAAAAAATCTTAGTGCAGGGTGAAATGAAGCATGAAAAAAAGAATGGATAAATCTGATATTCGCTACATTACCACCATCATCATTTTCTGTGCATGCAAAGGGATGCACATGATTTGGACAAAGAGACATTGGTAATCACTGCAGTGATGCAGGTGTACATAATATAGCCACTGAGGGGGTCAGGACAGAAGCATAATCCCCTCATGACAGCCTATTTGATAGTCATGCCATGGGCTGCCTCCCCCCCATAAGGGTCCCATTACTTGCACTCTGGAAAGGAACCAATATGCACTGAAACTTCCACCCCAGTGAAAAACAGATGGGTAGCCATGGCATTAGACTGAAGAGACAGAAAAACATGTAGAAAAAATCTAGTACTGAAACTCAGAAATATAACAAGCTTTTACTGAACAAAGAAATTTCAGTTAAATTCAAAGAAACATGGGAGAGAATGACTACTATATTTTCTCACGTATCACTAACTAATCCTTCATCTGTGGGGAAAAAAGCAGTATTATTGTATTTTTGCCTGTGTTTCCTACCCCACTCCCCTTTTGTATATAAGCAGTGTGACACGGAATGACTGTATTTTAATTAGGAAGACGTCCTACGGCTCCATCTCAGTATCAGTAGTGGAAGATGTATCAGTCATATCTGAATTTCTTGCTGAATTTTTCACTCACTCTATCTGCACCCCCCACCTTACTCATGAGTGATGACTCTAACCTTAACCCTGCTCTTGCCCCTAAATGCAGCCCTACACATTTGGGTACTAAAAACCTGTTCCTTAACAGTACCACTAATCAAGACACAGAGACACATACACACTCCACTCATATAAATACACTAATATGGCATTAAATCTATTTCCCTAGCCTTTATTCTAACCATAACCCACAAACACACACACACACACACACACAC
>NC_056748.1:91557208-91622208 GCF_019279795.1 Protopterus annectens
TTTGTTTGGGTGGAGTATTAATTGGGCATCGGATAACCAAGTTTCGACAGAGGAAAAGGCTTCCTGTGTGGCTTTTTGCAGTTTGAGTAGGGACTGGGCCGAGCAGATGATGGTCGAGTCATCTGCGTATTGTATGAGTGTGCTATGTGTGATGGCAGAGGCTAGATTATTTGTGAAAACAGAGAAGATTAGGAGTCCAAGGATGGATCCTTGGGGAACCCCTATGGAGACAGGTAGTTGGGGAGATATGTCATTCTGCCATACAATGGATTGTTGGTGGTCAGACAGGTAACTCTGAAACCATTTGGTGACCGATTGTGAGAAGGATAGGTTATTGAGGACAGAGATAAGTTGTTTGTGTGGGACCATATCAAATGCTTTAGATAGGTCTAGGAAAGTAGCAGAGTAGATATATATAGATATATATATATATATATATATATATATATATATATATATATATATATATATATATATATCCCCATACACACATACACACACACACACACACACACACACACACACACACACACACACACACACACACACACACACACACACACACACACACACACACACACACACACACACACACACACACACACACACACACACACACACACACACACACACACACACACACACACACACACACACGTATTGTTTTAGGTTCATAGGTTCGTACTAGGCTGTCTGCCCTAGGGCATTTATAAGCCTAGCCAGAGTGTGTGTGGCTTTCACCACCCCTTAGGATGAGAATACTACGCCCATTTAGGGTTTAGTTTACTGTGCCTCTGTCTAGTAGTGACACAGAGATGACCCCCGGGGTAAACCTACGATCTCCCATCCACTCGTCAAGATTTCTCTTGAATAGAGTCAGCGAGGGGCTCTGCCTGACATGGACAGGGATTCTGTTCCAGAGTGTAGGGAGCCTCTGGGTTATGAATCTGTCCCTCCAGCATGTCCTATTTATTTCTGTGTTGAGGTTTAAGTCTCTTGCTCTCGTGGCTCTGATGGATTTGGATTTTCTAAGGTGGAGCATGTCCATTAATTCCGGATTGGACATGGCCTTGTACGTCACGCACAGATCACCTCTGAGTAGGCGGTATGCAACTGAATAGAGCTGGAGCTTTTTCAGTCGGGCAGCATATGACATATGTTTAAGACCCTTTATCCTCTTGGTGAGGAACTTTTGGGGTCTTTCCAACTGCTGCAGGTGTCGGGTAAGATACATCCCAAATGGGGCATTGTACTCAATCATTGGCCTGATAAGAGAAGAGTACAGGGGCACAATGACCTCTCTTGATCTAGATGTGAAACCCTTCATGATAAGGTGGGCAATATAGAAGGTCTTCCTAACCACTTTGGCAATGTGAGTGTCAAATGAGAGGTTACTGTCAATCTGGGTCCCTAGGTCCCTGATTACCTCTTCCGTACTTAATGGATTACCACCTATGTGGTAATTTGTGGGTACCTTGTTTTTCCCAAAGGGTATGACTATACATTTTTTGGCGTTCAGCTTAAGGCCATGGCTCTGGCACCAATTATCCATTTCTATGAGGCCTCTTTGAAGGATGTTTGTGTCTGCTGGAGTATCAATTATGGTGCCCAGTTTGCAATCATCTGCGAACTTTGTCAGCCACAATCCTCTTATGTTTGCCTGTACCTCGGAAACATAAATGCCGAACAAGAGGGGTCCCCGGAGTGAGCCCTGTGGGACACCACTTGTGACTGGCTTAGAGTCTGACATAGCTCCAGCAACTCTGACCCTGTGGGTTCTGTCCCTGAGCCAGTTTGCAACCCATCTTGTGACATATGGGTTTACATTTAAGCTGGTGAGTTTGTCTATGATGCCCGAGTGGGGTATTGTGTCAAAGGCTTTTGCAAGGTCAAGGTAGGCTGTGTGAACTGCCTTTCCCTCATCAATGGCCATTGTGACTGTTTCAAAAAAGTCAATCAAGTTCAAAAGGCAGGATCTGCCCTTGACAAAGCCAAATTGGGTAGGATCCAATGTCTGTAGGTCCCCAATGTCTTAGTTTATGAGTTCCATAATGATCCTCTCCATAGCTTTGCAGACCAGGCTCGTCAAGCTTATGGGGCGGTAATTCCCAGGGTCCGTAGACGCACCGCCTTTGTGAAGTGGGACCACTGTTGCCGTACGCCACTCTTTGGGTACGTATCCTGTAGTAAGGCTAAGATTAAACAGCAGCCTTGTGGGTGGGTTTAGTTCCTCTTGGAGTTCATGTAGCACACAGCCCGGGACACCGTCTGGTCCCATTGATGCTGTGTATTTAGCTTTAGCGAGGGCGGCTCTCACCTGGGCATCTGAGATGTTTGGGAGGCTACACTCTGCTGGGATGGTTATTTCTCCTTTTGGGGGGGAGGGGGAGGAGAAATTTGCACTGAACCTGTCTGCCAGAATGTTGGCAATGTCAGTGGGTTCAGTGTATTTTGTGTCATTTTGGACTAACACTGAGCATATCTGGGAATTTCCACCCAGGTTTCTAACATAGCTAAAGAAGGCCTTGTGATTGTCTTTTGTGTCTTTTGCGATTTTTCTCTCAAAGTTGGCCTTGGATGATTTTATGAGTGATCGTAGTTTTTTGCTAGTACTGATCAGGGATGCCTTCCCTTTTAGGAATTTAGCTCTGTCATGTAGTAGCTTCCTCCTCCTGTTGTAAAGTTTGTTTATGGCTGGGGTCCACCAGACCGGGTGCCTGCCTTTGGGGAAATGGGTCTTGGTTTTATTTGGGATTGCATGATCCATGCATTCTTGAAGGTGTCTGTAGGAGGCATTTGTAAAGGATTCAGCAGTGTGGGTTGTGGTTTCCACTGGCCCAGGGGTCTTGAAGGATACCACTTCAGTCTTAAGAAGTGTGAAGTTGGCTTTTGAGAAGTTCTTCACTGTCGTCTTTTGTGCAGGGGGTGGGGGCGGGATGTGGATTTCCAGTGAGATTAATTTATGGTCTGATCTTACCAAAGAGGGATATACTTCCGGTGTGGAGCATTTTGTCCCCATGTTTGTGATGATCAGGTCTAGTATATTGTCTCCTCTTGTTGGAATGGTAACTAGTTGTTCCATCGCATTTGAGTTTATGAATTCTAGGAACCTTTGGGCTAGGGTGTTGGGGCTTGAGTAATGTTCCCAGTCTATGTTCGGGTAGTTGAAGTCTCCCAATATGATGGTATTTGGAGAGACATTCATACTCTCCAGTGTCTTCAGGAAGGCTGTGTGGGGTTCCTGAGTTTGAGAGGGTGGTCTGTAGCATGCTACAAAGTGTAAAGCAGTTTTGCCTATGGTTAGTTGCACCTGGATGGTCTCCGATGCTTCGTGCGTTGCCAATAACCTGGAGGTGTGGGTATCTTTGATGAATATGGATACTCCCTCTCCTTTTGTGGTTCGGTCCAAGTTTTGGGGCCGGAAAGCATGATATGAGGTAAAACCTGATAGTGCTGGGGTGCTCTCAGGAGCCTTGAACCAGGTTTCAGTCACTGCACAGATATTGATGTTCTCCATACTGAGGCAAGGGCGTGCATCTTGAGGTTTAGACTTCTGGCATTGAGCAGCATTACCCTTAGATTTTTTCCACTTGTGTTTTCTAGGGAGGTAGGTTTGTCATTTGAGCCTTGCCTAAAAAAGGCACTATAGGGGTGGCAAGAGCCTTGGCCAATATCCGGAAGCCCAGGGGTGACAGGTGCAAGCCATCCCTTGTGAAGCAGTGTGGCTTGTCATGCATGTCATCCCAAGCAGACAGACATCGGATCCCCTTAGAATGACACCAGTAATTAAGCCAATTGTTAAAACTGATCATTTTGTCTTTGTACTGTGGCATAATTCTTGGTGAGGGTAAGATGCTGCTCAGGGTCAGGGTCATACCGGCCTGGGCTACATAATCAGAGAGCTCCTCTATGTCTCTTTTCATGTAGTCCAGGGAGAGTGCCTCAGGTCATTCACACCGGCATGTACAATGACCGAGTCATATTTGTACTTGCTGTGGAGTGACCTGAGTGCTTGTGTTATGTGGCGGATTCTAGCTCCCGACAGGCAGCTTACTGTGACCTTTTCCTTGTTCCGTCTGGTGAGCGGGACGTCAGTGTGTCTGACTATGGAGTCGCCTATTACAAGTGTGTCTGGCATGTTGTTTGGCCTTAAGGGCTGTGACTGTTTAGCACACTGACTTTGTGAACTATGTGTTGCATGTGCTATGTCTTGAGGTGGCGGTTGCTTGGGTGTCTGCTTTGGAGGCCTCTGTTGTTTTGGTAGATTTTTAATCAGCGCCTCCGAGTATGTTTTTGTGTGTTTATGTGTTTGGTTTGCAGTTGTGATAGTTCTATGTGAGACTGGGTTTGTGGTGTGCGTGGTTACCTTCTCCTCCTGACTGGTCTTGCCAGTCCTGAGTTGAGAGAGCTCAGCCTCCAGTTTGGCTATATAGTTGCATCTCTCGCATATATTTGTATTTGTTGAAATCATATGTTTGTTTGTGGTGAGGGCTCCAGTTTTACACTTTAGTTGTAGTGTCATGGCCAAACAATAACCTCAGTCATTGGTATAAAATGATTTAGTCACACCCTCATAAACATTGATACATTATATGCCTAATTGTATACCTTTATCAGTCCTTTACTGTATTTTTATATATTTACTTTTATTTATTTACTTTTATATTTATATTTTATATATATATATATCTATATCTATATATATATATATATATATATATATATATATATATATATATATATATATATATATATATATATATGTGTGTGTGTGTGTATATATATATATATATATATATATATATATATATATATATATATGGTTCCCTATCAGAAGCCTGAAACACTATAAGCCTGAAAATCAAAATCCTGAAAACTATAGACTGAAAGTTCAAAATCCTGAAAGCCCAAAATCCTGAAACTCAAAATCCTGAAAACACAAAATGGACATACGGACGTCATTGTGGCTTTGCTATTGTTAGCCCTGTGGTGTTGGGTCATGCGTTGGGTTCAGGTAAGTGTGCGGTTAGTTTTATGTTAGGGTTAGGGGCGGTTTAAGTGAGTTAGGGTTAGGGCGCAGGTTAGGCATGTATGCAATAGTGACAAATATTGGGGTTAGGGACGGTTTAAGTGAGTTAGGGTTAGGGCGCGGGTCAGGTGAGTGTGCGATAGTGACAGACCTTAGGGTTAGGGTCAGGGTCAGTTGGTAGATATTAGTGTCTTTATAGTGACATATTAGCATTATTTGTGTTTTCAGGATTTTGAGTTTCAGGATTTTGGGCTTTCAGGATTTTGAACTTTCAGTCTATAGTTTTCAGGATTTTGATTTTCAGGCTTATAGTGTTTCAGGCTTCTGATAGGGAACCATATATATATATATATATATATATATATATATATATATATATATATATATATATATAAATATTATATTATATTATATATTTTTTATTATTATATATTTACTTTTATATTTTTTTATATATTTTTTATTTATTTATTTTTATATATTTAAGGCCATACCTGCCTGGGACACATACTCAGAGCTCAATCATGTCTTTCTTCATACAGTCCAGGGAGATATGTCTCAAGTCATTCACACCAGCATGGACAATGGCAGAGTCATACATGTACCTGTTGTGGAGAGACTTAAGTGCGTGTGTTATGTGGCGGATTCTAGCACCAGACAGACAACTGCCTGTGACCTTTTCCTTGTTGAGCCTGGTGAGGAGGACATTGATGTGTTTCACAACTGACTTGCCAATGACTAGTATGTTTGGTTTACTGTTACACCTTATGGGCTGTGTTGGTTTATTGTTATGTCTTATGGGCTGTGTTTGTGAGACAATGGTGTGTTGTCTGCTGTCTGTGATGTGTTTGGTATTGTGTGTGGAATATTTGTGAGTGTGTTTTGGAGGTCTCTGCTGTTTAGCTAAGTTTTTATTGCTGACCTCTGCATAGATGAGAGTGTAGTGTGATTGGTTATATGCTGTGGGTGGTGTGGTGTTTGTGCTGGCAGTCTCCTCTTTCTTAGGAGTACTGAGTGTTGTGTGAGAGAGCATGAATTCCAGGCTACTGATATAGATGCATTTCTAACATCTTCAACTTTTCTGAACCTAATACTATCTCCTCAAATACCTTCTCCCTCAAACCTGCACCTACTAACTACATCAAAACTCTACCCTCTAAATTAAAACCGTGCTCAGCATCAGCTGACAATATTCCTTCCACTTTTCTTCTACTAGCAGCTGACTCTCTTGCTCTCCCTGTATCTATCCTAAATAATCGCTCTATCTCTGAATCTAAAGTCCCTTCCATCTGGAAACAATGCTAGACTCTTACCTATACACAAAGGAGGTAGCTCCTCTGACATCTCTAAATTTAGACCTATCGCTATCCTCGCGTCTCTCTCTAAAGTACTAGAAAAATGTATTCATAAACAAGTTATGCAGTATCTAATACAGGAAAATCTGCTTACACCCACTCAACATGGCTTCATACCCAAACATAGCACCACTACAGCTCTATTATCCTTCCTCAATGCAGTCTCTATAGCCATGGACAAACATACACTTATTTCTTGCCTATTCTTCGACCTCTCAAAAGCTTTTTACACTGTCTCACACTCTCCTCAACTTCTCCTCTGATACTGTGGCATGGGTCTCCAGCTACCTCACTGATAGATCTCAGTCAGTGAGATGGCACTCTGCACTCTCCCCTCCTCTCCCTGTCAAAATGGGTGTACCTCAAGGGTCTATCCTAGGGCCTTTACTTTTTAATATCTTTACTAATCAGCTCTATTACTCCTGTCCTCAGTCATCTTTAGTGTAATATGCAGATGTCTCGACAGTCAACCCCACAGCTAACTCTCCCTCTAAGCTCTTCTCAGCTACCCAGGCATCTTTTAATTTAGTTGAAACATGGCTATCCAACAACCAGCTCATCCTTAACCCCAAAACAAAGCTGTTACTCTTCCTACCTAAAATGTTCAACAATATTAAACCCTCCTTCTCCATACAGTCCATTAATAACACTCCCATTCAGATAGAATCCAGCACTAAGATCTTAGGTGTCACCATTGATGATCAGTTTAAATTTGACTTGCATGTTAATAACTGTATCAAAAAGCCTCATTCAAAACCAGGGCTCATTTTCCGTAACAAGAAATTCCTTACCTCTGAAGCCAAAATTACTCTCTCTCTCTTTCTTATATACCTTCTACCCAGTCTAATGTACAATTCTCAAATTCTCACAAATCTTAACTCAGCACTCCTGACCAAACTCAAATCTACATACAACAAGGTTGCTAGATTTCCTGCCCAACAACCCTACAAATTCCATCACTGTCTCTCTCTAAAACACCTAAACTGGCTTGAATTACCCCACCAGCTTCTTCTCTCTCAGCTCCAGATCATCCATTCTATCCTATACCAGCCTTCCTACTGCCCAGCACTATCCCGTCTCATCACCCATTATTCTACCCCCAGACCTCTCTGAAGCTCTAACCAAGACCTACTGCAAATCTACAAACCCAAGTCTAAATTTGGATGCAACATGTACAGCTATCACCCCACTATTGCCTGGAATAGGCTCCCACTAGAAATCAGGACCCTTACACATCCTAAACCATTTAAGACAGCCACCAAAGAGCACTTTAAAAGTCACTGGTCCTGCCACTACACTCTCCCTCCTTAAACATCCCCTACTTCTCATACCTTAATCTACTTTCTGCTCTTAACTCATTCCCTCCAGTAGAGCTGTTTTGAGTGTGTACCTTTAACTCCTAGTGGGCATGGCTTCAGCATTTAAAAATTGAAGTTATCACCTAACATTTTTAACAAATACCCATTGACAGAGGTTATATATCAATACAACTGTGTTTGTTATCATGTATGCTTCAAGATAAAATTTTCCGATACCTTGTATGTAACATGGTTTAGGAATTATTAAAGCAAATATGAACAGGCAATATTTGACGCCTAGAGGAGCAGTAGGGTGTAACTGCAGAAACGCCTGGAGACGTCACTCGGCTCACTCTTCGCACTAGCTCTCTCTAATCTTCCTTGACTACTCTTTCTACTGTCTTCTAAAATCTATTAAGCAAATAGCCTCAGAGAAACATTCTATTGTAATTGTCTTGCCTTCTTGCAACTACATTATGATAAAACTGTTTTTTTTTAACCACTTACCCCAAAAACTATACTCATCTTATTGACATATTTATTTTTATACATCTTGAAATAGTTATGCTATACTCCTGATTACTAACACTGCATAACATTGTATTGCTACTTAATGCCTTGTAATAATCCTGTAACATTGCTGTTTGATGCTAATTTGTAATGAAAATTGTATAATATGTTGGAGCTTTTCTCCCCGGGCCTCCGCTAAAAAAGGGCTCTTCAGCTCAGTTGGACAATCCCGGTCAACAAATGTAAAATAAATAAATAAATAAAATTATGTGCTAAGAGAATAGGGCTGTCAGGAAACATCAGGCAGTTGCTACACTGTCTCCGTATGCCCACGTCGACCAAACTGGCAGGAGACAGGTAGTTGCTACACTGTCTCCGTATGCCCACGTCGACCAAACTGGCAGGAGAAACTGATGGGAGTTGTCCAGACATAGTGTTCTGAAACTTGGATGGACTTATGGAGAAAGGGTTTTGAGAAGGGTTTGTCCACAACCGTGTAGACCACAAACACTTTCTTAAATGTAAAATAACTGGCCTGAAGTCCAAGTGCTAAAACCAAAACTAAGAGGCTTGGAATAACAGACAAATGTAATCTGGCTTCTAACAAGCAATAATAAATGCAGCAGAATAAAAGGACTTCGACATGTAAGAGCAAGCAGCAAAGTAAGGAGGGTAGACCTTCCCAAATGATCTCCCTGTACTCAGCACAGTCAACAAATGAGATGGGACTGGGAGGAGTGTCCAAAATCAAATTTACAGCAGGGGCAGGCAATTCCAAAGTGAGAGGGTGGGGAAAAAGATAATGCAGACAAAGACTAGCAATATTTAATCAAGCAAATAAAAAATGCAATATAGTTTTGTGAACTACCACTAAAACAGATAAAGTGCAAAACATATCAGCTTTGGTATCCAGATAGTTATAGGATCAATCAAAGTCAGGCTACAAGGAGCAGTAGCAGTTGTGATACTGACCCAGGCTCAAAGAAATGTAACGTCTTATACCAGTAGCATAAGAGGAAAGTAGACCTTCAGGCAATCAGATAAACACACATAACCCTATCTATGCACCCTAACTTAAAAAAAAGCCTTTGTACGACTCTAGCACTACACAAAACACCTGAGACACACACACCTGCAATGCCTATACACTAAATCTATCCCATGAATCCCTTCTCTTACCCAAAGCATACACACACACACACACACACACACACACACACACACACACACACACACACACACACACACACACACACACACACACACATATTAGCATCCATAACAAAAAAGCAACTTACCTTTGTTGACCAAATCAGCAACTGCTCAGTCTATGTAAATATGTTAAATCTTAAGCTTCAATGCTATGTTATTAGTCAGTGTTAAGTCTGGTACTAGGTAGGTACATTTGAATGCTTCTGTATACACCTTAGATTTTGCTTAAAATTTGACTGTGCAGCTTTTCTCCCTGGGCCTCCGCTGAAGATGGACATGCATCCAATCGGACTTTCCTGGTCAACAAATGCAAAATAAAATAAATAAAATTAATAAATATTTAACATTAGTCTTCACATATTTGCAGATATGTAGGGCAATCAGCTTCATTTTGTGTCTGACAATGCTCTTCTTGCATGGCAATATTCTGTGATACACATTCGCACACCTCATCCTCATATTAGAGCTCTCATCTGTAGTTTGACGACACCTGTACACCTGCACCACATGGTCTGACAGGCTGTAAAATGGCACAAAGACTTTCCCCTTTCCTCCCAGTCTCTGCAAGTATCCTCCAAGGGTCCTTTCATTAATAACTTTACAGGTGCCCCCAAATCAGCCACAATAATTCAGTATGGTGAAGACTCTACCTTTATATCTACTGCCCAAAACCGTAACAACCTGCAAAAAATCTCTCAAGAATCTTTCCATTTTACATTGAAGCTTGGCTGATGGACTCACAAGCTTTTCTTAACATCAGAAAAAGCACACTTCTTCTCTTTACCACATACCAAGAAGCTCCCCTCTGATATTCAGAAATTAACATTAGAACTAAAATTGTCCCACATACTAAAATGCTTGCCATCTACACTGAAATCAGCTTAAAATTTGACTACCACAACCAACATACAGTAAAAAAAGAATCCACCAGAAATTGGGTTCCCTATATTGAGTCAAAAATGTCATTACTGACCGAACCAGAAAATGCTTAACCTTTACCCCATCACTCCCAACATGTATCTACTCGCCCCTATTTTCACCAACTGACAAGTTTTTCAGCTCTCAAAGATTGAACATTATCACAAAGTAGGTACATTTGCAGTAATCATCCACAAAAATCCCACCCCTGCCTAAGCACTCAAAGAACTAAACTAGCTCAAATTTAGCTGCTTACTATCTTACCCCCAACTTGTGACTACTCATAACCTCATCTATAAATCTACAAACTGTCCATCTCTGTCACCCGTAATCCAGCCATACAAACCAAACAGACCCACTCGCTCACCCCAAATGCAGCTCTTCCACATCACTATAACCAACAATAAGTCTGATGGCAGCCTGTTCTCAAACTATGTCACCTTATCAATCTCAATAAAAATAGAATGGCACCACAAACATTTTAAACAGAAGCTAAAGTCATGTCTACAGAATCTCTGGCTCGGACCCTGAACTAACCCTAGCTAACTACCCATAGACTAAACCATAATTCTAAACTTTTTCCTACCCTTCAGCCACTCCTGTCTCATCTCTTTCTCAGAACAGTTCTTCCCTAAACTCTCACACACTCACCATAACTGACTATCCCACCCACTCTGTCCTTCTTACATTCACTGTAGAATCATCCTTCCCCTCCACCTCTTCCTTCATCACTCTTTACTTCCAGCCCCACTCCTCCTTCAATCGCTCTGTATTTTACTGTGTCACCTGCTGTGGGAAAAATTTCCTCAAGCACAAAGGAATGCTATTTTATGCAACTTTAACTATTTTATGTCTTTATTGTGGCACCCCTTATTGAAGTATACAATGTTACTGTCCCACTGAGGTTTATGCCTGTAGGCACACAATGTTACTGTCCCAATGAAGTGTATGCCTGTACATATACAATGTTCTGCCCCAATGAAGTTTATGCCTGTAGGTACACAATGTTGCTGTCCCACTTTAGTTTATGCCTGTAGGTATACAATGTTACTGTCCCACTGAAGCTTATGCCTGTAGGTATACAATGTTACTGTCCCACTGAAGTTCATGCATGTAGGTATATAATGTTACTGTCCCACTGAAGTTCATGCCTGTAGGTATACAATGTTACTGTCCCACTGAAGTTCATGCCTGTAGGTATCCAATGTTACTGTCTCACTGAAGTTCATGCCTGTAGGTATACAATGTTACTGTCCCACTGAAGTTCACACCTGCAGTTAGACAATGTTACTGTCCCACTGAAGTTCATGCCTGTAGGAATACAATGGTACTGTCCCACTGAAGTTCATGCCTGTAGGTATACAATGTTACTGTCCCACTGAAGGTTATGCCTGTAGGTATACAATGTTACTCTCCCACTGAAGTTTAATCTGTATGCAGGCAAAGTTACTGTCCCACTGACGTTTATGCCTGTATGTATACAATATTACTGTCCCACTGAAGCTTATGCCTGTAGGTGTACAATGTTACTGTCCCATTGAAGTTTATGGCTGTAAGTATACAATGTTACTGTCCCACTGAAGTTTATGCTAGGTATACAATGTTACTGTCCCACAGAATTGTATGCCTGTAAATAAACAAAGTTACTGTATGTATATAATGTTACTGTCCCACTGAAGTTCATGCCTGTAGGAATACAATGGTACTGTCCCACTGAAGTTCATGACTGTAGGTATACAATGGTACTGTCTCACTGAAGGTTATGCCTGTAGGTATACAATGCTACTCTCCCACTGAAGTTTAACCTGTATGCAGGTAATGTTACTGTCCCACTGAAGTTTATGGCTGTAAGTATACAATGTTACTGTCCCACTGAAGTTTATGCTAGGTATACAACGTTACTGTCCCACAGAAGTTTATGCCTGTAGGTATACAATGTTACTGTCCCACTGAAGTTTATGCCTGTATGTATACAATGTTACCATTCCCACTGAAGTTTATGCCTGTAGGTATACATTGTTGCTGTCCCACTGAAGTTCATGCCTTTAGGTAAACAATGTTACCATCCCACTGATGTTTATGCCTGTAGGTATATAATTTTACTGTCCCACTGATGTTTATGCCTGTAGGTATACAATGTTACCGTCCCACTGAAGTTTATGCCTGTATGTATACAATGTTACTGTCCCACTGAAGTTTATGTCTGTATGTATACAATGTTACTGTCCCACTGAAGTTTTTACCTGTATGTATACAATGTTACCATTCCCACTGAAGTTTATGCGCGTAGGTATACAATGTTACTGTCCCACTGAATTGTATGCCTGTATGTTCATAGGTTCATAGGTAGGTACTAGGCTATTGGCCCAAGGGCATACGTAAGCCTAGCAAACAAGGTTCCCTGGCTTACACCACCCAAGAAAGTTACTTTCCTGTCCCCCTGTAGAGCAGAGCCACAGAAGTGATCCCTGGGGTGTATTTGCTATTTCCCATCCACTCATCAAGATTTTTCTTGAAGAGTGCTAATGAGGAACTTTGCTTGACATAGATAGGTAGCTTGTTCCAGAGTATTGGAAGTCTCTGGGACAGGAATCTATCCCTCCAGCATGTCCTGCTTATTGTGCTGACAAGGTTTAGGTCCCCAGAACATGTAGCTTGGAGGGATTGGGATTTCTTTAGGTGCAGCATGTCCAACAGCTCTGGGTATGACATAGCTTTATATGCTAGGGAGAGATCACCTCAGAGTAGGCGATATGCTACAGAGTAAAGCTGGAGTTTTTTGAGATGGTCAGTTAGGACATATGCTTGAGGCCAGTAATCCTCTTTGTGAGGTACTTCTGTGGCCTTTCCAGCTGCTGCAGATGTTTTGTGAGGTATATTCCAAAAGGGACATTGTACTCTTTAATGGTTCTAATGAGTGTCGAGTAGAGGGGAACAATGACCTCCTTTTTCCTGGATAAGAACCCTTTTGTGATGAGGTGTGCCACATAGAAGGATTTCCTGACTAATGCTGTGATGTGATTATCAAAGGAGAGACTTCTGTCCACCTGGATCCCAAGGTCTCTTATCATACATTCAGCATTAAGCAGACTGCCGCCTATGTAGTAATTCATGGGTACAGAGTTTTTACCAAAGGGGATGACAATGCACTTTTTGGCATTGAGCTTGAGGCCATGGCTCTGAGACTAGGCATCTGTCTCAGTGAGGCCCTTCTGTAGGATGTCCACATCATTTGGGGACTCAACTATGGCTCCTAGTTTGCAGTCATCTGTGAACTTCATTAGCCAAAGGCCTTCTGTGTTAGCCTGTACTTCAGAGAAGTAGATACCAAACAGGAGAGATCCCAGGACTGAACCCTGTGGTACTCCACTTGTTACTGGTTTGAAATCAGATTTGGAGTCTGCAACTTTTACAATGTGGGTTCTGTCAGTGAGCCAGTTGGCTACCCATCTTGTGATGTAAGGATTTATACCTAGTTTAGTGAGTTTATCTATAATTCCAGAATGGGAGATGGTGTGGAAAGCCTTGGTGAGGTCAAGATAGGCTGTGTGAAACACCTTACCCTCATCTACAGCTTTGGTGACTGCTTCAAAGAAGTTGATCAGGTTCAGGAGGCATGATCTGCCTTTCACAAACCTGAACTGGGTGGGATCCAGAGTTTGGAAGTTACCAATGTCTTTTTTATGAGATCCATGATGATACATTTCATGGCCTTACAGACCAGGCTCATCAGGCTAATAGGGCGATAGTTCCTGGGATCAATGGTGGCTCCCCCTTTGTGGAGTAGGATAACTGTTGCTGTGCACCATTCAGTGGGCAAAAAGCCTGATGTGAGGCTATGATTGAACATGGTGCTTAGGCAGAGAGCCAGTTCATTCTGAAGTTTGGGTAAAACTCAGCCTAGGATGTTGTCCGGTCCCATGGATGGTGTGTTTTTGGCTTTAGACAGTGCAGCTTTTACCTGCATAATTGTGATTACTGGGACTCTGTGTTCTTCCTGTATAGATATGGGCCCATTAGGGGGTGAGATGGGGGGTAAAGTTAGCACTGAACGTATCTGCCAGGATGTTGGCAATATAATTTGGTTCTGTAATTTTTGTGCCGTTGTGCTGTAACTTAGAGCAGATCTGGGTGTTGCCATTGAGATTCCTGACATAGCTGTAGAATGCTTTGTGGTTGTCCTTAGAATCAGTGGTGATTTTGTTTTCATAGGTAGCTTTGGAGGATCTTATAAGGGATCTTAGCTTCTTACTGAGACTGACCAGGGAGCTCCTCCACTCATGAGATTTGACTCTCTTTTGCAACAGTTTCTTCCTTCTGTTGTAGAGTTTGTTTATGGCAGGGGATCACCAGATTGGCTTCCTTTTGTTGGAGGATAGCGTCTTGGTTCTGTTCAGGATAGCACGATCCATCCACTCTTGTAAGTGCTTATAGAGTGCATTTGTGTAGGATTCAGCAGTCGTAACTGTATTGTCCATCTGCATGGGTGTCAAGAAGTTTGCCACTTTTGTCTTAAGAAGCATGAAGTTGGCTTTGGAAAGTTTTTTTGCCATGGTATCCGTAATGAGGGGTGGGGGTGGGATGTGGATATCTAGGGTGCTTAGCTTATGGTTGGATCTGACCAACGAGGAGTTGACTTCAGGTGTGGAACACCGGTCACTCATGTTGGTAATGACTATGTCTAGGATATTGTTTCCCCTGGTGGGGGTGTGGATAAGTTGATCCAGGGCATTGGAATTTATGAATTCCAGAAAGCGTTGAGTGAAGGAGTTGGTACATGAGTAGTTTTCCCAGTTAATGGTGGGGTAGTTGAAATCGACCATTATTAGGGTGTTTGGTTAAACCCTACTATTTTCCAGTATATCAAGAAAAGAGGAGTGGGAATCCCTGGGGCATGGTGGAGGATCTGTAGCAAGCTACAATTTGGATTTCAGTTTTGCCCAGAGTTAGTTGCACTTGGATAACCTCGGATGCATTATGCTGAGCAACTAGCCTGGAGGTGTGGATATCCTTAATGAATATGGACACACCTCCACCTTTGTTGTTCTGGTCCAGGTTAGATGTCTGAAAAGTGTGGTATGAGTTATAGCCTAGTAATGCAGGGTGCACTCTGGAGCCTTGATCCAGGTCTCACTCACTGCACAGATATCGATGCTCTCTATTTTAAGGAGTGCCTCAAGGGAGTGCATTTTGAGAGTTAGACTTCTACCATTGAGTAGCATTACCCTCAGCTTTTGCTTGTCTGTTCCTGTTACGGTGGTGATTTGAACCTTTCCTAAAAAAAGCTCTATAGGAGTGACAAGAGCCTTAGCCAGTATCTGGAATCCCAAGGGTGACAGGTGCAGGCCATCTCTGGCAAAGCATCATGGTCTGTTGAACATGTCATCCCAGGCAGACAGATACTGGATCCCCTTAAAATGACACCTGAAGCTTAGACTATTGTTGAAGTCAATCATTTTGTCCTTGTACTGCGGTATCATTCTAGGTGATGGCAGGATGCTACTCAGAGCTAGGGTCATACCTGCTTGGGATACAAGATCAGAGAGCTTTTCCATGTCTCTTTTCATATAGTCCATGGAGGTAAATATCAGGTCATTCACACCAACATGGACAATGACAGAGTCATACTTTTACATGTTGTGGAGTGACCTGAGTGGATGGGTTATGTGGTGGATCTTGGCATGTGACAGGCAGCTGACAGTAACCTTCTCCTTGTTTAGCCTGGTGAGTGGGACATCAGTGTGCTTGACTATACAGTCACCTATGACTAGTGTGTTGGGTATGTTGTTTTGCCTTATGGGCTGTGGCTGAGTGGCACACTGAGTCTGTGGGCTATGTGTTATTTGGGTAGTGTTGGGGGGTGGAGGTTGATTGCATTTCTGATTTAGAGGTTTCTGTTGCTTGAGCAGATTTTTATTGAGAGCCTCTGCAAATGTTCTTGTGTTTCTATGTGTGGATTTTGGTTGTGTAGGTTTAGTGCGACTATGTGATGAGTGTGGTATGGTGCAAGTGTTTACCTTCTCCTCTTGACTGTCAAGTTCAGTCTTGGATGGAGAGAGCTTTACCTCCAATTTTTCTAGATAAGTGCATCTCTCACAAGTGGTAGTGTTGGGTGGTAGGAGGAGAGGGTTGTCTGTGTAAATGAGGCAATTGCTACATTGCCCCAAGATGACCAGATTCATCAGATAGATAGGAGGGAACACTGGGAGCCTACCCTTGGACATGCCTGAATAAAAAAAATATTTTCCTCTAGAGAAGTGAGGAAAGTGAGCACAAAAACTGTTTTCCTCTAGGTTATGTATACAATGTTGCTGTCCCACTGAAGTTTATGTCTCTAGGTATATAATGCTACCATCCCAATGAAGTTTATGCCTGTAGGTTTACAATGTTATTGTCCCACTGAAGTTCATGCCTGTATGTATGCAATGTTCTGTGCCACTGACGTTCATGCCTGTAGGTTTACAATGTTACTGTCCCACTGAAGTTTATGCGTGTAGGTATACAATGTTACTGTCCCACTGAAGTTTATCCGTGTATGTATACAATTTTACTGTCCCACTGAAGTTTATACCTGTAGATATGCAATGTTACTGTCTCACTGAAACTTATGCCTGTAGGTATACAATGTTACTGTCCCACTGAAGTTTATGCCTGTAGGTATACAATGTTATTGTCCCATTGAAGCTTATGCCTGTATGTATACAAAGTTACTGCCCCACAGAATCTTATTCCTGTAGGTATACAATGTTATGTCCCACTGAAGTTTATGCCTGTAGGTATACAATGTTACTGTCCCACTGAAGTTCATGCCTGTAGGTATACAATGTTACTGTCTCACTGAAACTTATGCCTGTAGGTATACAATGTTACTGTCCCACTGAAGTTTATGCCTGTAAGCATACAATGTTACTGTCCCACTGAAGTTTATGCCTGTAGGTATACAATGTTACTGTCTCACTGAAACATATGCCTGTATGTATACAATGTTACTGTCCCAGTAAGGTTTATGCCTGTATGTATAAAATGTTACCATTCCCACTGAAGTGTATGCCTGTATGTATACAATGTTACTGTCCCACTGACATTTATGCCTGTAGGTATACAATGTTACTGTCCCACTGAAGTTCATGCCTGTAGGTATACAATGTTACTGTCCCACTGAAGTCCATGCCTGTAGGTATACAATGTTACTGTCCCTCTGACATTTATGCCTGTAGGTATACAATATTACTGGCCCATTGAAGTTCATGCCTTTAGGTATACAATGTTACTGTCCCACCGAAGTTTATGCCTATAGGTATACAATGTTACTGTCTCACTGAAGTTTATGCCTGTATGTACACAATGTTACTGCCCCACTGAAGTTTTTGCCTGTAGGTATACAATGTTACTGCCCCACTTAAGTTTATGCCTGTATGTATGCAATGTTACTGTCCCACTGAAGTTTATGCCTGTAGGTATACAATGTTACTGTCCCACTGAAGTGTATTCCTATACGTATACAATGTTATTGTCCCAACTGAAGTTTATGCCTGTAAGTATACAATGTTACGTCCCACTGAAGTTTATGCCTGTATGTATGCAATATTACCATTCCCAGTGAAGTTTATGCCTGTAGGTATACAATGTTACTGTCCCACTGAAGATTATGCCATTATGTATGGAAAGTTACTGTCCACAGAATCTGATGCCTGTAGATATACAATATTACTGCCCCACTGAAGGTGATGCCTGTAGGTATAAAATGTTACTGTCCCACTGAAGTTTATGCCTGTAGGTATACAATGTTACTGTCCCACTGAAGTTTATGCCTGTATGCATACAATGCTACCGTCCCACTGAAGTTTATGCCTGTATGTATACAATGTTACCATTCCCACTGAAGTTTATGCCTGAAGGTATACAATGTTAGTGTCCCACTGAAGTGTATACCTGTAGGTATACAATGTTACTGTCCCACTGTAATTTATGCCTGTATGTATACAATGTTACTGTCCCAATAATGTTTATGCCTGTATGTATACAATGTTATTATTCCCATTGAAGTTTATGCCTGTATGTATACAATGTTACTGTCCCACTAAAGTTCTTGCCTGTAGGTATACAATGTTACTGTCCCACTAAAGTTCATGCCTGTAGGTATACAATGTTACTGTCCCACTGAAGTTTATGACTGTATGCATGCAATGTTACTGTCCCACTGAAGTTTATGCCTGTATGTATACAATGTTACTGTCCCAATAATGTTTATGCCTGTATGTATACAATGTTATTATTCCCATTGAAGTTTATGCCTGTATGTATACAATGTTACTGTCCCACTGACATTTATGCCTGTAGGTATTCAATGTTACCGTCCCATTGAAGTTCATGCCTGTAGGTATACAATGTTACTGTCCCACTGAAGTCCATGTCTGTAGGTATACAATGTTACTGTCTCACTGACATTTATGCCTGTAGGTATACAATGTTACTGGCCCACTGAAGTCCATGCCTTTAGGTATCCAATGTTACTGTCCCACTGAAGTTTATGCCTATAGGTATACAATGTTACTGTCCCACTAAAGTTTTTGCCTGTACATATACAATGTTACTGCCCCACTGAAGTTTATGCCTGTAAGTATGCAATGTTACTGCCCCACTTAAGTTTATGCCTGTATGTATACAATGTTACTGTCCCACCGAAGTTTATGCCTGTAGGTATACAATGTTACTGTCCCACTGACATTTATGCCTGTAGGTATACAATGTTACTGTCTCACTGAAACTTATGGCTGTAGGTATACAATGTTACTGTCCCACTGAAGTGTATGCCTGTAGGTATACAATGTAACAAGAGGTACGGACTGCAGAAAAACAAGCCACTCGTCCAAAATGTAGTGAATAAAACAATTTAATCCAAAACGAAAAGTTTAGCGCTTTCAACTGTACCAACACAGTCTTCTTCAGAACAATAAAATTACATCTGAAATCCCTTTATATACATCACAAATTCAAAAATTCAAAAAACCCGCCAAAACCTTAAAGCAGCAATGTATACTAAAGTGTCTGGTGTGTTGAAGTAATTAATACAAAATACAAAAATTTGTGTGTATACAATATAAATAAACATATAAATTGGATGCTAAAGAATACTAAAAAAATACATAAAATGGTTTAAAATTTAATTAAATACTAAAAATGGCTTGATGCTGATATGGTCATTAATGCCAGGTGTCCTAGTGGCATCTGTGTAAATCTGCCATTTACTTTCACACAGGGCCAAGAGCATTTTCCAATTACCTCCCCTCAAAGAACTATGAACTTGATCAATAATGGTAAAAAGAAATAAATGGTCACTACCTTTTTCAAGGATGTGTCTATATAATGCATTGTTACTGTCCTGCCTCTGTATTCTATAATAGTGTTCGTATATGCGTTTTTTAAGACAACGCTCAGTTTTGCCTATATAATAGGCAGGGCAGGACTTACATGTAGCTAAATATACCACCTGTTTCGAGTTACAATTACCTTTTCTACTCTTAATAGTAGTTTTATTGATGTCATGAAGTTGAGTGATGGTATTTTCATTAATGTATTTACACTGTTTACAAGATCCACATTTGCGAGTAGCACAATGTCTAATGACCTCTACTTGTCCAGTGTTAGTTTTTTCTAATAGTCTTTTCAAATTTGGAGCTGTCTTGTATACAATTTTAGGATGTGATTCCCAGTTCTGTCCCATGTTGTGTTCCAAAAATACATCCCAATGTCTCAATAATATTTCTTTGATGAGATATACAGAAGGTGTGTATGTTAAAACACAAACTCTACCAATGGGTTGAGGTCTTTTACCAACCTGACCCTGCCTATTGTCTGTGTTGTGTTGATCCAATTGACCCAATAATGGGCAATATTTATTACCCCATTCCTTTCTCACGTATTCAGTAATGTCCTTAAGCATGTATTCAGGGTAGGCACGATTTTGGAAAAGGTTGTAAATATTCATTATTTCCTTCTCAAAAGTCTCAAAAGTAGATATCATCCTAGCAGCCCTTATACATTGCCCTTTAACAATGTTGCGAAAAATGTGGGGTGGATGGTTACTTGTGTAGTATAAATAATCATTTGAAAATGTTGGTTTGCGATATATACTAGTAGAAAATCCATCCTCCTTATGACTGATCAACACATCTAAAAAAGGAATTTGTTGTACCTTAAATTCAAAAGTGAATTTAAGGAAGTTGGTAGATTCATTTAAGAATTTAATAAATTCATCAATCTTGTCTGTGGGAGCCTTCCATAAAATAAAAATATCATCCAGGTATCTCACATAAAGTTCTATATCTTTATAATATGTACTTGTAAATAGGTGTTCCAGTTCCCAAGACAACATCACAAGGTTGGCGTAAATAGGGGCACAAGATGCCCCCATAGCTACACCCCTTGTCTGTCTAAAAAATTCACCCTGAAAAGCAATGTAGTTGTGGTCTAAAATTAGTGACATCATGTCACAGATTAAACAAATTTTATCCCAACTGTATCCAGAGTAAAGTAAATTTTTGTATTTTGTATTAATTACTTCAACACACCAGACACTTTAGTATACATTGCTGCTTTAAGGTTTTGGCGGGTTTTTTGAATTTGTGATGTATATAAAGGGATTTCAGATGTAATTTTATTGTTCTGAAGAAGACTGTGTTGGTACAGTTGAAAGCGCTAAACTTTTCGTTTTGGATTAAATTGTTTTATTCACTACATTTTGGACGAGTGGCTTGTTTTTCTGCAGTCCGTACCTCTTGTTACATTGTAGGTATACAATGTTACTGCCCCACTTAAGTTTATGCCTGTATGTATACAATGTTACTGTCCCACTGAAGTTTATGCCAGTAGGTATACAAAGTTACCGTTCCCACTGAAGTTTATGCCTGTATACATACAATGTTACCATTCCACTGACGTTTATGCCTGTAGGTATACAAAGTTACTGTCCCACTGAAGCTTATGCCTGTATGTATACAAAGTTACTGTCCCAATGAAGCTTATGCCTGTAGGTATACAATGTTAAAGTTGCATTGAAGTTTATGCCTGTAGATATACAATGTTACTGTCCCACTGAAGTTTATGCCTGTATGTATACAATGTTGCCGTCCCACTGAAGTTTATGCCTGTATGTATACAATGTTACCATTCCCACTGAAGGTTATGCCTGTATGTTTACAGTGTTACTGTTCTACTCACATGTATGCCTGTAGGTATACAATGTTACTGTCCCACTGAAGTTCATGCCTGTAGGTATACAATGTTACTGTCCCACTAAAGTTAATGCCTGTAGGTATACAATGTTACTGTCCCACTGATGTTTATGCCTGTAGGTATACAATGTTACTGTCCCACTGAAGTTCATGCCTTTATGTATACAATGTTACTGTCCCACTGAAGGTTTTACTTGTAGGTATACAATGTTACTGGTCCACTGAAGTTTATGCCTATAGGTATACAATGTTACTGTCCTACTGAAGTTTATGCCTGTAGGTATACAATGTTACTGTCCCACTGACATTTATGCCTGTAGGTATACAATGTTACTGTCTCACTGAAGTTTATGCCTGTAGGTATGCAATGTTACTGCCCCACTTAAGTTTATTCCTGTATGTATACAATGTTACTGTCCCACCAAAGTTTATTCCTGTAGGTATACAATGTTACTGTCCCACTGACATTTATGCCTGTAGGTATACAATGTTACTGTCTCACTGAATCTTATGGCTGTAGGTATACTATGTTACTGTCCCACTGAAGTGTATGCCTGTAGGTATACAATGTTACTGCCCCACTTAAGTTTATGCCTGTATGCATACAATGGTACTGTCCCACTGAAGTTTATGCCTGTAGGTATACAATCTTACTGTCCCACTGAAGTTTATGCCAGTAGGTATACAAAGTTACCATTCCTACTGAAGTTTATGCCTGTATACATACAATGTTACCATTCCACTGACGTTTATGCCTGTAGGTGTACAAAGGTACTGTCCCACTGAAGCTTATGCCTGTATGTATACAAAGTTACTGTCCCAGTGAAGCTTATGCCTGTAGGTATACAATGTTAAAGTTGCATTGAAGTTTATGCCTGTATGTATACAATGTTGCCGTCCCACTGACGTTTATGCCTGTATGCATACAATGTTACCATTCCCACTGAAGTTTATTCCTGTATGTATACAATGTTACTGTCCCACTGACATGTATGCCTGTAGGTATACAATGTTACTGTCCCACTGAAGTTCATGCCTGTAGGTATACAATGTTACTGTCCCACTAAAGTTCATGCCTGTAGGTATACAATGTTACTGTCCCACTGATGTTTATGCCTGTAGGTATACAATGTTACTGTCCCACTGAAGTTCATGCCTTTATGTATACAATGTTACTGTCCCACTGAAGGTTTTACTTGTAGGTATACAATGTTACTGTCCCACTGAACTTTATGCCTATAGGTATAAAATGTTACTGTCCTACTGAAGTTTATGCCTGTAGGTATACAATGTTACTGTCCCCCTGACATTTATGCCTGTAGGTATACAATGTTACTGTCTCACTGAAACGTATGCCTGTAGATATACAATGTTACTGTCCCACTGAAGTGTATGCCTTTTTGTATACAATGTCACTGTCCTACTGAAGTTTATGCCTGTGGATATACAATGTCTCCGTCCCACTGAAGTTTTTTTTTTTTTTCCAAATTTTTTATTGATTTTCCAATAACAATCATTTAAAAAACAAATTATAATAAAACTATATACAGATTTTACAAAGGCCTCAAGCACTCTATAAAATGTTATAAATGTTTAGAAGGGCACAATATTCATTCATTCATACTTTCAATACCATTAATTTGATGGAGACAAATCTAAATTCAATGACTGAATAAGGGATGAAAGTTTTGTCCACGGGGTTTTAGTCCATTTTCTGGGATATATTCTTGCTTCTTTAACTTTTATTTCCATTGACACTACTTCAACCAGGAGTATCTTGAAATCTTGTAAGGTTGGAATGGAGGATGACTTCCATCTTCTTGTAATAAACTTTTTGGCTACTGCTAGAATTGTCCAAAGAAGATACTCATGTTTGTTATTCAGTACAATAGATTCATTTACATTAAGAAAAATGAATGATTTTGATAATATAAAGGAATCAGTAAAGATGGCTTTGAGAAAACTTTCAACATCATTCCAAAATGTCTTAATGCAAGAACAATCATAAAAGATATGAGACCAATTGACCTTGCATTTTAAAGAACATCTCCAACACATCTCCTGCTCCGAGGAGCTAAATATAGTAATCTTACTAGGCATGTAAAAACCTCTAAGCAAAATTTTCCATGAGAAAATTTTCCATATTTGTAAGTTAGAGGTTAGTTTAAGAGAATGTAAAATTTTTGATTTATTCACAGAAGTTAGGGACAATGTGCAATCTTTATTGATACAATCTCCAAACCTCTGATTATGAGTAGTCTTATAAGTAATAATAATTTTATAAGTTTTTGAAATTAAATTTTTCCGATGGACTTCACCATGTAGTATTTCATTCATAAGAGTTATGCATTTAGGTGAAGAACTAAAGGAAGAACTCTGTATTGTTCTGCATAAGTCTTGAGTAAATGGAAGCAGACTATTTAGAACTAGCCAGTCTGATGATGTTAGATCGTATTCTTTGATCAGAATTCGTTTATTTATGGTAACTAAATCTTTTGTACAATGTAACTAGCATGTGCATTTTTCCTTTCCCAATAGCTGAGTGTATCTAAACTAATATTATCAAAAAAGTTTGTTGTAGCTTTAAAGGGGAATAGAAGCTGGATCCATATTATAATGTCAATATTGTTATTTACAAAGCTTCTAAAGGATTTATAAATACAATTTAGTAATCTAGATTAGTGAATTTAATAGTATTATACTGTATATTAATATAAAGTACATGCCAAAGATTGTTACTTAATTCACTTAATAGTAATTTTTGTATTAGTTTATTTTAATTTAGGATGATACTTGTATGTAGCATTTTCCAAGCCGAAGAGTATTTGGGATATATCCAATTTAATATTGTTTTTAGGTTAGAGGCTTTGATATAGGATTCTAAATCTGGAAAATGTATTCCTGCAAGTTCCCATGGTCTGATATGATTGGTTAGAGCTATTCTATTTTTTTGGGGGGTAGCATAGGAATTTTAATAGAGTTTTGTTTATTTCTTTTAAACGTTTTTTACTGGGTAATACAGAAATAGAAAGAGCTATGTAATTTATTTTTGGCAATAAGATCATTTTAATTAATTGTAATCTATCTTCAAATTTTAGATGCAATTTATTCCATTTCTCTGTGAGAGTTTTTAGTGAGTTTATAATGTTTTTATAGTTTGTGATTAAAGTGAGGTCTATATTTTCACATAGGTCAATCCCTAGATACTTCAAAGAAGAAACCTGTTTCCCAATTATTTCATTATTGCCTGAATTAGTATTATAATTAGAATTTTTTTTATTTAAGAGCATATGATTAGATTTAGAACTACTAATTTTAAGGCCAGAAATATAGTAACATTTTTTGACTAGCATATCTAATTCTTGTAAGGATTCTTCGGAATTTATTAAAGTAAGCAATATATCATCTGCAAATAACATTATCTTGGAATTAAATTGATTATTTATATTTAGGCCTATAATTTTAGGATCTGACTGAATTGCCAAAGAAAGAGGTTCTATTGCTAAAGCGAATAAAATCGGAGACATTGGGCATCCCTGTTTGGTACCTTTAGTAATTTTAATTGAGTCTGATACAAATGGACCTAATTTTACATAAGCTAAATTATTATAATAAATATTTTTTTTTATAAAAGTAATGAATTGAGTGGGGAATTTATATAATTCTAGAATTTTAAAAAGATAATTCCAGTTTAATGAATCAAAGGCTTTCTCAATATCAAGAATGATTATAAGAACCTCTTTTTTGTCTCTATTTAGAATATCTATAGTAGTTATAATTCTTTGACTATTATCTTGGGTATGTCTGTTATAAATGAATCCTGTTTTGTCCTCTGAAATGAGATGAGTTAATGATTTCTTAAATCTGTTAACTAATATAGACATTAATAGTTTATAATCATTGTTAATCAGAGAAATTGGTCTATATGATTTGCAAAAATGGGAGTCTTTATTTTCTTTTAATATAGGAGTAATTAATGAGTATCTCCACGAGGGAGGAATTATATCTTGTAAATAAGATTCATTTAGGGCTTTATATAAGAATGATATAGCAGAAGGTGGCAGAAGCTTATATATTTCATTAATAATACCATCAATACCCAGTGATTTATTATTTTTGCTTTCCTGAATTTTCCCAATAATTTCCTTTAGAGAGATGTGTTTCTGAATCTCATTAATCAAAGTCTCTGGTAGATTCTTAAATAGCAGGAAGTTCAAGTTGTGTTCTGAAAATTCATGTTGAATGTCTTTGTTTTTGTACTGTTCTGATAAGTGATACTTAAAAGCATCCAAAATATCACCAATATCAGAAACTTTTTTATTATTTCTCCCTTCATGGAATATACTCACAATATTATTTTCAATAGAGTTTCTTTTCACTCTCAGTGTTAAATTACGCATGTATTTTGGAGATACAGAGAAAGAATTTAATCTTAATTTTTCTATGGCCAAGTTGGTTTTATGAGTTAAAATGTCATTATATTTTTTGTTTAAGGATTCAATTTCTTTTTTCTTATGTGGAATGGTTCTAGTATTATCTTTATTAATTAATACAATTTGTTTTTGTATATTAGCTAATTCCATCTGCCATTCCTTCATTTTATTATTAAACCATGTGATAATTTTGCCATATAAGTAGGCTTTCAAAGAATCCCAAAGTATTACTACATTTACTTTGCTGGTTAAATTTGTATTCAAGAAGAATTCTATCTCTGTATCAAGCCAGGGTTTAAAATGTTTCAGTTTAGTAATATATGCTGGTATTCTTTTAGTGAAAGATATTTTTTTTTAAATCAGTTTGAAAATTAAAAATAAGTGCATTATGATCAGACATAGGGCATAGGACTATTGTACAGCATGAAATTTTTGTTTTTAGATCTTGGGATATAAATACTTTATCAATTCTGATTTGAGTCCTATATCTAAAATCACAATGGGAAATTTCTAATGAATTATCATTTCTAAGATAAAATAAATCAAATAATTTTAAGTTATCTACCCATTTTTTAAGATTTTTCCCTATAGGAGTAATACAAAAAGGTCTCTTATTAGTAGTTTCTGAGTCATTCAGTAAACGATTAAACTCTCCTCCTACAATCAAACTACCATTAGAATTGTTAGTGATGAGTTCTAAGTGCTTTTTAATTGTTGTTACCCTAATTCCCGGAAACCAATAGACATTGACCAGTGTCCAAATTCTATTTCTAAATTTTATTATTATAATTGATAAGAGTCCTTCCTTATCTTCATAATTATACAAAATTTAAGGAGATGTAACACTTTTCCTCCATAGCGTTAGAACGCCTTTGGTCTTTTTGGTAAATGAAGAGTTGGATAGTTTTAAGTATTCGTTCGGGTTCCAGCTACAACTATCATTTATTTTGAAGTGGGTTTCTTGTAAGAATATTACTTGTGCTTTATTTAATTTCAAATATTTTAATAGGTTGAGTCTTTTCCCTGGATTATTTAATCCATTAACGTTTAAGGAAAGAAAAATCAAGTCCATCTTATTTATTTAATGTTTTAAAGTAAAATAAATGTGATAACAAAGTCATCATAATGTTTAAGATTTGCACACCCTTCTTGGAAGAATTATATTTAAGCAAAAAGGTGTTGTTTCCCAATGTAAAATACAATTTAATATCAGACTGAGGCCTAAAAAAAGAAGAAATATTTAAAGCTAAACGTTTAACAATCAGTAAATCCATTAATTGACATGGAATGTAAAACATTCCTAATCTGACAGGGAAAAAAAACAGTCAGATTAACCATCACTTCCAATTTTTGGAATGAATTTGCCCAGCTTGAGGCTCCAGAGTATACATTTTATGAAGTTCTATAGATTAATTGACATGAGCGAACATCAATATATTGATGTAATACATAGTTTGATTGTATCTAGTACAATTACATCTCACTAATAAGCCTTTGTTTGATTAAGAAATACATATCCTCATTTCTGTATGAATTATTATATAAGTGAAGAATTAACAAATTTGATAATAAGCATGTATAGATAATATTTATCAATTAAAGTCTCAAGAGCATCTGGATACATACAATTTTCAGTAATTTAAAGATAGATAAACATAACAGTATTAATCAGGATAAATCAATACAGCATTAGATCAACATTTAAAGTATTTATAGTAATAAAAATTGCACGTAACTAATTACCAACACATTTCTCTTACTATGAGGTATTATGTGATTGTCACTCCTCTATATAGTAATTTCACATATTTCCTTATTGCTACTAGATAGTAACAATATTACCATAATATAAACATGAGCAGGACTTATGGAAATGGAATGTATACTTGCAAATGGTGATGGTTGACAGAGGAGATACTACTCAAGCAGTTCCTATATATATCACAAACTCATATAAATTTGCTTTCAAACAAATTATGCAAAGTTTTATATAAAGAAGCATGTCTTAATAATACATCAACAATCGAGTAGTTTTTACTATTGTGAGGTCAAATTTGGTAGAGTTAATAATATCAAATACATTTAAATGTAAGATTCATTACTTATTCAAGCAAACCCCTTTTTTTTTCTTTCCTTCACCTTTTTCCCTCTTTTTGTACATACGTATTTATCTCGTTCCTCTTTGTTTATTTCCTCTTTCTATTCCCCTTTCAGTTTCCTTTTAATGAAAAGAAACATTTGGTATATGATCCTTAGCATTATCATTACATTTACTATATATTGATTTTAACATTTGAACACTGCATAGTGAGTCTTTTGCTATAACATACTTGGACTTCAACCTTTTACCCAGGTCAGCCTTGGTGACCTAATTAATTACAATAATACTGTGTTTGTGTATAAACTTTGTTCTCGTCATAGTAGTTGCTTTCTTTTATATACATACACACACACACACACACACACACACACACACACATATATATATATATATATATATATGGGTTCATGTCAATAGATCGACATGTTAAAATAACGAAAGTCACTACAGCGAAACGAAACCATCGACAGTTGAAAATATCGACAGTACATGTATACGAAAGTACAGTGCTAACATGGGTCCTGCAAGGGGGAAGTAGTATGGGTACAGTATCGTATCATATCCTTTACTTCCCCCTTGCAGGACCCATGTTAGCACTGTACTTTCGTATACATGTACTGTTGATGTTTTCAACTGTCGATGGTTTCGTTTCGCTGTAGTGACTTTCGTTATTTTAACATGTCGATCTATTGACATGAACCCATATATATATATAAATATATATGTTCATAATCCTCTAGGGCTTTAACATTTTGAAAATAGCTTAACTTCTTTATATACCAACTGCAGGATGGAGATTAATAGTAACATCACTGAACATGGTTAAGCAGAAATTTATTAATATCTTAAATATTTGTGCCTCATGGGCCTGCCCTTATAACAGTTGTAATGTATATTTCCACAATGGCTCCTTTTTAAAGTACAGCATAGTTATACCAAATGGAGTAAATATCACAAATTAAAACTGAGAGAGCCTGAGTCCAAATGTAAAGTGACGATACTAGTAAATGATTTTATATGCTCTCTATGACTGTACTTTCCATTTAACCCACTGAGAGATTTTAAGCATGGGTAGTTTAGATGTGTTAGAGCCATTTGTAACTAAATTAATTTGTCACCAAATTATTTCCTCGACATCCAGGACTGATGACAGATGTATATACTTGGCATGTTTAGTTGAGAACAAAACATTATACTTTGCTGCAAAATGTATAGCTTTATCAGACTACTACTTTAATTAAAATAAATTGCACACGCTGTATAAACAGTCTTTACTACTGACTGCCATTTACATAATGAGCAGACTGCTACCTTATAATGGTCAATATTAACTTACAAATAAAAAAAACATTTCAAATAATTCACATCTGACTTAGGATATTGTGACTTCTGAAATCTTACTTTGCATTTTTTTTTCTTTATAAATTGTACTGATGCCAATTAGTCTAGATCAACTACTGTAACACATCTAAGCAAATAAGACATTGGAGCTTCTATTGTTAGGTCTGCACAAATGGTGTTCTGGCCAATTTACCTTTTTAGATATGTGTTTTTTTTTCTTTTTTTTTTCTTTTTTTGATGATGATGATACAATGGTCACAGTAAGGTGGGAAAGCCTTCAGTGCAAATATTCTCACAGGGGGCATTAGTAAGCAGCCAGTTTAGTAAAGCGTGATCTTTGGTAAGTGTATTGGATTTAGTAAAATAATGTGACTTTCTGGAAGAAATGAGATCTTGTTTAGGTGAGTGTCTAGGGATCTCATATAGTGTATGTCGGAATAGACATTAAATCACCTATTGGGGTGCTGTTATGCCAATTCAAGGAATAACATTTTATACAGAATGTAGTGGCTTATTTGAGAGTCATTGTTCACTATTATTTCAGGTGATGAACGAATGTCCAGCTGTCAATATGCGCAGATTTATTTCTGGTATTGTTAGTACTAAAGAAGTAGTTTTGATACTCCTACAGTAATATTTCCATTAAAGGGATAAGCTTGAACTTTGAATCCTGTACTAGAATGATATTGATAAGGAGCAGTTCCATCACTGTTAAATAAATTAGTCTGTCAATTATCACAGGACATTAAAGCTAGGAGCTGTTGATTAACTGTTTTTTGTAGTTCAAGATTTCTCTTTCCTTCTACTGAAAGCAGATAATCAACTTAATATTCATATAAATTACAAAGTATTCTGAAATACAATTGTTAGGGAAATATTTAACTGGTATTTCTGTTGGTATTTTAGGTATGTGAAGCCAATGTTTTGAAAGCTGATTGTGGATTTTATAATACTGTATTTGTGATTGCAGCCTGTCAGAATACTTCCCAAGTACTCGAGGAGATTTATAAAGTAGCAGTGATGTCATTGCCATTTACATAGTCCCGCCTTGGTAACTATGGAAGTCATTTTCTAGTTTATTTTACTTGAATCAAGTTAATAATTATCATGGTTTCTAACATTTAGTTTAATGATTTATTGGTATTATGTTCAAGTAACTACAGGCTGTTAATCAGCAAGACAGACAAAGAAAATCCCCGTTTCACATCAGCAACACTCATATAGCTGACCACGGATTTTTGACACAGTACTCAAAGGCAATTCAGACAAGCTTCCTAATGTTAAACAAGCTCAGTTTACAGACAGGCATGAGAGTGCTTGAGTGAAAAAAGGGGGTAGAAACAACTTTTGAATTCAGTGCAGTGCTTGCGATTACACTTCTCATGAAAGAGAGAAAAGACAGTTTAGAATGTTGAAATGCTAGGCTGTGAATGGGATTGAGAAAAAAAAATACCATAATATGCTGAAGTCTTATAATGACAGAATGCTTGAAACATTTTCAAAAAAAAGAAACAAATAAATAAAATACACCAAGAGTTCCTTGCATTGTGTACCCAAAACCAAACACTGAAATTTTCCACCTCAGACTACCAAACAAGCAGACAGCTACAAAATGACCTGTTTCAAACATCGTCCTACCACACTTCCCTCTTCCTTCCTTAACAAGTCAAAAAAAAAAAAAAAAAAAAAGGAAAGACAATTCAGTAAGCAAATGAACACACGTGTGCAGAATTCATCTAGTCATTTATCTTGGGCATCACTAGCAATTGTATCTAATAGGAATATAGCATTATTAATTTTAAGTTGCAAGTTTTATAAAGACATATGTAAGATAAAGTAAAGTAATGATACATACTTCTTTAGGTCTAGGTATCCATAAACATTTTATGACTTAGCTTGATCTCTGAGAGAATTAGGAAGTCCAGTGACATTGACTCCAGTTTTCATTTTCTTCTTTTTTACAGCTGTCCAGTTGTTTTCTTACCCCTGTCCAGTTGTTTTCTTACCCCTGTCCAGTTGTTTTTCTCAGAAGATCTTTTAAGGGTCATAGATGGTGTCCAGTCCATACCTTCTGGGATTGTGATGATGTTATTGTTTTGAATAAAAGATACAGCTTCTTCTATACTGTTGAAAGATCTCATCTCATTCTGATGATAGACTTTGATTTTGGCTGGATAAACTAATTGTGCTTTAATTTTATTTTGCTTTAAAAGCCTTACCAGTAGCCAAGAGCTTTTTCTCACTTCCACTCTCTTGTGGAATAATCATTGCCTAGCCTTATTTGGTTTCCTTTGAAGGACAATAGACTTTTCCTCCAAGCTGTTCTCAGAATAAGTTCTTTATCTAAAAAGGACAGAAACTTCACTACGATAGATCTTGGAGAAGCATTAGGGAAGAAGAAATAGATTTCCCTATGGCTCTGTGTGCTGTCTCGATCCCGTAGGACAAATCTTCTTTTAAGTCCAAGAATTCAGGTAGCCGGGAATTTAGGAAGGAAATAATATCTTCTCCTGTTTTTTCAGGGAGACCAAAAATTCTAATATTTGTTCTCCTCTCTCTGTTTTCAATGTCGTCTACTTTATTTATCAGCCAGTCATTTTGTTGCAGTATGGTCTCACAGTGGGATTCATCTTCTTTAAGCCTTTTGTCTATGTCATTCGGTGAAGTTTCAATGTTCAGAATTTTGGATTGTTGCTGCTGGAGTATTTCCTTCAGGACATCAGTTTGTTGTTGACAGTTCATCTTTAAAGTTTCAAGGTTGTCAGTAAATCTATCCATTTTTAGAGACAATTCCTGGAGAGTGGTAGATATAGACTGGATCTCCTTCCTTAATGTGGAATCAACATGTGAAGATTTTGAGTTGCTCATCTCTGTTCAGTTGTATAATCATTAGTTTTGACAGGAAATATTTTAAGAAAAGACTCCAAAGTTGAGAGTCTAGTAGACTGTATATTCCCAAATAGATTGTATAACTTTAAGGAGCTAGTGACAGAATTTTAAAGTAATGATTTTCCTGTTTCTTAGTAGCTGATGTGGAGCTCAAGAAAAAACAGTTGGCCATCTAGGCTCTGCCCCCCCCGTCCCACTGAAGTTTATGCCTGTATGTATACAATATGACCATTCCCACTGAAGTTTATGCCTGTAGGTATACAATGTTACTGTCCCACTGAAGCTTATGTCTGTATGTATACAAAGTTACTGTCCCACAGAATCTTATGTCTGTAGGTATACAATGTTACTGTCCCACTGAAGTTTATGCCTGTAGGTATACAATCTTACTGTCCCACTGATGTTTATGCCTGTAGGTATACAATCTTACTGTCCTACTGAAGTTTATGCCTGTAGGTATACAGTGTTACTGTTCCACTGAAGTTTATGCCTGCAGGTATACAATGTTACTGTCCCACTGAAGCTTATGCCAGTATGTATATAAAGTTACTGTCCCACTGAAGCTTATGCATGTAGATATACAATGTTACTGTCCCATTGAAGTTTATGCCTGTAAGTATACAATGTTACTATCCCATTGAAGTTTATGCCTATATGTATTTAATGTTGCCATTCCCGCTGAAGTTTATGCCTGTAGGTATATAATGTTACTGTCCCACTGAAGCTTATGCCTGTATGTATACAAAGTTACTGTTCCAATAAAGCTTATGCTTGTAGGTATACAATGTTACTGTCCCACTGAAGTTTATGGCTGTATGTATACAATGTTAGCATTTCCACTGAAGTTTATGCCTGTAAGTATACAATGTTACTGTCCCACTGAAGCTTATGCCTGTATGTATACAATGTTACTATCCCACTGAAGTTTATGCCTCTATGTATTTAATGTTACCATTCCCACTGAAGTTTATGTCTGTAGGTATACAATGTTACTGTCCCACTGAAGCTTATGCCTGTATGTAGACAAAGTTACTGTCCCAATGAAGCTTATGCCTGTAGGTATACAATGTTACTGTCCCACTGAAGTTTATGGCTGTATGTATACAAAGTTACTGTCCCAATGAAGTTTATGCCTGTAAGTATACAATGTTACTGTCTCACTGAAGTTTATGACTGTAAGTATACAATGTTACTGTCCCACTGAAGTTTATGCCTGTATATTGAATATGCTCATCATCTTCCTTTGCTCAAAACAATAACCAGTATCTTTTCAAAATACCATTGAATGACTTTTCTATACTATGTATACACTTTTACAAAGTCTTTATTCACTAGAATATGTATACACTTATAAAATGCTGTTTTTTGTACACTGTATATAATCTATAATATTAATCATTAGGAGCTTTTCTCTTCGAGTCTCCGCTGAAAAGGGGACTCCGTACCTAGTCGGACTTTCTTATTTAACAAATACAACAAACAAACAAATAAATAAATAAATAAATAAATAAATAAATAAATAAATAAATAAACCCATAGCTATGACACTTTGTGGTAACATAGATGTGAAGAAGCTAGAATTTCAGCCTCACAGTAGCTGGTTCTGTTCTTAGCCAGGGTGGTTTCTGTGCACACTCTGCATGCCCCTGTGTGTGTCTGCATGGGCTTCTCTAATTGCAGTGATTTATTTCCATATCCAAAGGCATACAGTATCTAAATTGACATTCTTCTACATTTCTCATATATGTGTGTCATGTGACAGTGAGAGAATAGGTGTCCTACAATGGATTGACATCCCATATATACCCATGTAGAGTGGCATTTAATTATTTTTTCTTAACTTGCATAAAATATATATTTTTCTGCAAGCAGGAAATTAACATTATTCTTTTACTGTTACATGGTAATTGTCATTAGACAGCATGAAGATAAAAAATAAATTAATTAGACCTTTCAGACTAATACATATTTTCTTTAGGAAGCATATTTCATCCCATTTTTTAAGGTTTCATATAGTTCTAAACTTATTATTATGACATTTCAATATGGCTGGCTGTCTGGAAGTGCCATGAAGTGTTTATCTTTCATTTCATCTTTTAATATTTTCTTTAAGTTCATACACTACTCACAAGAATTACAAGGCACATAGACACATGAGTGGAGAGACCATGTGTATGTTGCTGGCACTCTCCCTAATGAGGTACCTCCTCCTTCAGGAAAGGTGGGAATGAACTTAAAGATGCCCGCTCAGTTGTAGAGCTCATTCTGAAGGATGTGAGGGTATCACTCTGTTTTACATGTAAGGACAAATTGTTCTAAAGATGAGTAAATACTCGATACCATACCTGTCCCTTTAGTGAGCTTTATTTATATGTTGGCAAGATTTAAATATTTAGTTCTAGTTTTTGTGGAGCTGTTTATTTTGTGGAAATGCAATAGATCATGGACAGTTTGGTCCTTAATGGTAGTGAATGCAAGGCAAAGATCTCCATGTAGGAGTTTATAACACACTGTGTAGAGGGACAGGGCTTCAAACCTAGCTTGGCAGCTAGGGGTCTTTCAGTCACTAATCTTCTTAGGAACCTCTGGAGTATTTCTAGCTGCGTGATGTGTCTGGATGATTGTATACAATGGCCAAAAACTTACATCACTGACCTTCACACCGTCAACAAAACACATCCATTGACTATGCAAGCTGATGACTCCATACACTGCAAATAAACGATCACTAATGAAATAAATCATGTTTACATTTGCAATAACCAATGCAAAGCAACAAGTTGCAAAAAATAGCAAAAGCAGCTTTTATATGAGGAGGGCAAGCCCCATGTCCCCATGATTGATATATATATATATATATATATATATATATATATATATATATATATATATATATATATATATAGATACACTAGACAATCTCGACATACCAAAATGTCAAAATTCAGTAAGTCGAGACCGAATAGTGGAAAGTGCAGTTAACCAAAACTACACTATGCCGAATCCGCCGCTATCGTGGTGTCGCGTTTGTGACGTGTGGTGTGGTTTGTGGATTTATCTGGTGTTTCAGTAAGTGTTGTATTTGAGGATAATGGGTAGGGATTTTAGTGTGTGTGAGTGTGTGTGCGGTGGTGTTTGTTGTGTGTTTGTGTGTTTAGTGCGACCTTGGAGTTAGAATATATAAGTAGGGGGGGGGGGCACAGGTAGGTTAAGTGTGTTTTTGTATGTTGTTTTGTTTGTTTAGTTAGGTAGGTGTATGTGTGTGTGTGATTATGTACTGGTTTGTGTGTGTGTGTGAATGGTCGTGATTGTACTGTTCGTTATTGTGGGTTTTCGTGCATGTATTTTTTCGACTATTTAGTCTCAAAATACGGAAATTCGACATTTCAGTATTTCGAGATAGTATAGTGAATCCATATATATATATATATATATATATATATATATATATATGGGTCCCCTTCAGATGGTCGAACTTTTAAAAGCTCGACTTTCATATGGCTGAGACCATATGATCAAACTTTTAGTAGCTCGATTGATCTGAATGGGGATCTCCATAGAGCAAGGAATGGGAAGATTTTCCTTTACCGCAATGTAGTTTGATCTGGGAATTGGTATATTTAAATAGCGGGGGGTGGGGAGGTGCAGGGGAGGCTTGCCCACCTACTAGCACTGTTTATTTTTTTTTTGTTTATTTCTTTTTTTTTTTTTTCACATTTTTGAACATTCAAATGTTTGATCATATGGTCTCGACCATATGAAAGTTAAGCGTTTGGATGTTCTATTATGTGAAGTAGACCTATATATATATATATATATATATATATCTACAGTGGATATAAAAAGTTAAAATGCCAGGTTTTTGTGATATAAAAAATGAGACCACAATAAATTATTTCAAAAATTTGTCCTCCTTTAATGTGACCTATAAGCTGTACAATTCAATTGAAAAACAAGTCTGTTAGGGGAAAAAATATAGAAAATAAAAAATGTACAATAAGCTGGTTGCATAAGTGTGCACACCCTTAAACTAATACTTTGTTGAAGCACCTTCGGCTACAATGTTACCTCCTGTCACTTCCAACCATCCCCCTAGTAATACCCTCAAACATAGCCTCTTCAATGTTACTAGGGAGCATGTAGTGGCTGCACTCACTAAAGCCATGAACACAAACCTGAATGGGCCCTGATAACATCCCAGAATGCCTCCTGAATAGTCTAAAATATGACTTAACAGGGCCCCTGAAGTAATTATTTAGCTATAGTCTTAAAACAGGCTTTGCGCTATGTGTATGGAGGATTGCCCCTTCATAAGAGAGGACCTTCAATAGATCCTGGAAACTACAAACCCCTTAGTCTGACTAGTCTTATTAGCAAAGCCATGAAATGAATTATCATGGAAATTATCAGCAAAAACACAAGAAACCTCCAGATACTGGATCCATCCCGGTTGTTTTTGTTAAAGAAAGGTCATGCTTACTGAATTTGTTGGACTTTTTTGAAAAGTTCACTAAGACAATAGATGAGGGGAAAATGGTACACACTGCCTACCTAGATCTGGCCAAAGCATTGACACAATACCCCACTTGGACATTGTCAACAAACTTACAGAACTAGGCATAAATCCCTTTATACCATGCTGGATCACTAGTTGACTCATTGATGGCATCCAGCCAGTTAAAAATGGTTTGGCCTCCTGCACAAACAGGCCGGTCAGCAGTGGAGTCCCCTAGGGGTCTCTGCTAGGCCCACTCCTGTTTGTCATCTACTTCTCGGATGTCAAAGCCAATGTCAAAGGCCTCTGGCTAACCAAGTTCAGAGATGATTGCAAACTGGGAGCAGTCATTGAATCTCCACAAGATGAGAACACCCTTCAGGAAGGTCTAACACAGACAAACGCTTTGTGACAAAGCCATGGCTTAAAACTCAATACCAAGAAATGTATTATAGTATCTTTTGGGATGTTGGCCACCCCTCAGTAACTATGTAATCAATAAAACATCTCTAAAAGTTGATTCACTAGTCAGGGATCTGGGAACTCGTGTAGATAGTAACCTAGCCCCCGACCAGCATGTGTCCAAGGTAGTAAGAAAATCCTTCTGTTTTGCTGAGCTTATAAGTAAGCACATGGCATCTTGGTCCAGAGAGGTCATCATACCACTGTTCTTGGCTATCATTAAGCCCATCATAGAATATGATGCGCCCTTTAGTATGTACCTGACCAGACACATTCAACAATTGGAACATCCTCAAGGTTTCCTTACAAAAAGAATACAGGGATTAAACATGATGTCCTCAAAGCTCTGTCTCTTTACTTGGTATCATACAGATGTCTGAGAGGTGAGCTTTGTCTGACATACAAGGTAGCTCTGTATCCTGTTTTGATGAACCTTTTGCATATCCGTAAAACAAAGAGTATCAGAACTATCAGATTAAAAGACCTAAATTTTGCTTGTGACAGAAATAGGACATGTTCAAGAAAGAAATATGTTTCTCAGAGAATTCCCATTTTCTGGAACAGGTTCCCCATCCATGTGAAGCAGAGTTCTTCCAGATCCGTATTTAAACACAACTTGGACCAACTGATGGTTAATTGGAAATTCACCCCTGGTCTAGTGCCTATGTCTCTGATGGACAGAGGCAGTCAGTAAATCACCTCCTACATAAATCAAACTTGTGGAGCACATTTGGGTTGCACAGCCAGACTTATAAGGGCCTAGTGATCATTAGCCTAGTATATACCTATAAACCTGTAGGCGACTATTAAATCTAGTTTCCCCTAAAACACATTCTTTTCCTCTGACGCTGCTTCCATGCTAACACTTATCGAAGCTACACATTCAAAAATGAAGCTTATTGCAAAATGCCTTGTATATGACGATCACAATAAATGCATGCAAATAAGCCAAACTCTTCAGGCAAAATCTGAAGTCCCGTCTTGGTACTTCCACGAACAGCATCTTAAATCCTGTATACACCTCCCCGGCCAATGCAAGTGACATAAAAGATTAGCTCATCAAACTGATAGTCTTTCCAGCACTTCTGTTTCCAAATAATAACCCTCGTGAGCCCAGTTCTTCCACCTCTAAAAGCAACAACCCCACATTAACAGTTAGGCAATTTCCAACTCGGTATTTATTTATTTATTTGACATTTGTTGACCGGGATAGTCCGACTGGGTAAATGCCCTTTTTCAGCGGAGGCCAAGGGAGAAAAGCTCCAAAGTAATATTATATAATAATTTGAATTAGAGTGAATGTAAAATACAGTATGATTTTCTACAACTACATTAACAAAAATGAATGCAAAAGAGACACATTTTACAATTGCATTTAAAACGGGTTGTTGTAAGAGTGACACACAGTTGAAGGACAGGGAGCAGTGAATAAGATCAGCAGCTCAGTAGTAGTATTCTATGGGGGGTGTTAGTAGGGGTGAATACCTACTGAGGCCAGTAAAATTGGAATGATAATAGATGTTAGTAGAAGTAGTACTAGTATTTGAGCAAACTGATTGTACAAATTATTTATAAAACATCTTGATACAGTTTCTGCAGATAACAATTCACTGCACCAAAACCTCCATAAAGAGACAGACTCTTATTTTCTACCGCCCTATAGCACCTCGCTAGCCGTCACTTTCAGTCTACCCTTACAAACAAGCCAACTCCCCTATGAATGGGAAACAACCTTTAACGTCTTCCTTTACTACATAAGCCACAACCTCTACTAGCCCACAACAAAACTCTTAACTGCTATGCAACATCCTAGGCAAACTAATGTACACAAAAGATGTCATTTGTCTAGTTTAATAGGATTGTTTTAACGCTCAGCATGGTTAATGTCCTGGACTGAATTCATAAGCAGTTGACACGCTGCTACAGATGGCACAGATAGCAACATGGGGAGAACACAGCTAGCAGGAGTTGTTTTGTACATCTACATTAAGCATTAACATGATTAATCATGATCTTCTAATCACTAAAGTAACAACAATTTGGTTGTGGCAAACAATAAATTAACAGTACAACTCAAAAACATACTCAGATGAAGGCCTTTCATTTTTAGTTGTACCCCAGAGTTCATCTCTTAGCTCCATCTTTTTTGCTTGTTTTACACACACACTCCTGATTGACCTTTTTCATCATAAAATAAACCTCTGTGCAGGTGACGTTCTTATTATAGCTAGCAATACTAACATCGGACTACCAAACCAGCAAGAGTGGCAGTTTATGTGCATGTGTTATCGCTTTCCCATTAATAAACCCTTAGTGCTCCCCAATAAAACAAGCCCAATACTTTATGGAGCACCCCAATAACTAGTATCACTCTTGAAGCGAAATTCTTCAGTCCATTTCACACATACATTAACAGAATGATTGTAACTGTTCACATCATCAGAATCCTCCATTTTGAAAAACTTCATGTGAAGTGCTGAGCGATACACGAGGTAACTCTGTGCTCCCACTGAGATTCTTTCAAATTACTGTAGTAATTTGGTGCTCCATTATGTTACACTATCGCATAACACAGAAGGGGGTGGTGGGAATTCATTTACAGTGCACTACACAATACAGTGTGTAGCGAATCTGTAATGCTTAGCACTGATCTGTACTATGGAAAATACATTTTTTTGTCTTTGACCCAGTATCATTTTCTGCAGAGAAAATTTATTACTGTGATATATATATATATATATATATATATATATATATATATATATATATATAATACAACACCTACTATGTGCTAAGCAAAGTAAACTGGTTTCTGTAGACAACAGGAAGGAACTTTTTTATACCAAACGAGTAAGACAGTTGTTCATGAACACTGTTTTCAAAAGCTACTTCATTGAGTCCATTTATAGAATTCTGGGTTGGTTGAATGTCACAATGAATCAAGCGATCCTCAACATTCGCAGATGTCCGTGACCTTAGAGGTTAGAGTAAGGTCTTGGCTGTAGTTTTGTTTAGGGTTTAGTGTTATGTTAGAAGGGTTAGTATTGGTTAGAGGGGTTAGTATTGGGTTAGAAGGGTTAGTGTTGGGTTAGAAGGGCTAGTGTTGGGTTAGAAGGGTTAGTGTTGGATTATAAGGGTTATTGTTGGGTTAGAAGGGTTAGTATTGCATTAGAAGGGTTAGTGTTGGGTTAGAAGGGCTAGTGTTGGGTTAGAAGGGTTAGTGTTGGATTATAAGGATTATTGTTGGGTTAGAAGGGTTAGTATTGGGTTAGAAGACTTAGTGTTGGATTAGAAGGGTTAGCACTGAGTTAGAAGGGTTATTATTGGGTTAGAAGCATTAGTGGGTTAGAAGGGTTAGTGTTGGGTTAGTCTTGTGTTTACGGTTAGTGGTATTTTTATACAATTTATTTTTCAACAAACTGTTTGTTGACATTAGTGCTTTTTGTCTATGTGGTCTTGATAACTTACATTAAGAGATATGGTTTTAGTGACGTGACGAAGACCCACTAACTGTTGATACTTTATGATTTCTGCCTTCAGCACTGCAAACATAACATTAAAAAAACAGATGTCAGAAGGGCATTATTAAAATTAAAAAGACATTATTTAAGGTTTTATAACTTTTCATATCAGCAGCATCTAGAAGTGTATCAGCTATGACTGTACTTCAGGAAGAATTTAAGTTATTGTGTGTGTATGTTATTACAGAATATAAACTATAACATTAGAGAAATGTAGTATAGCAGAAATAGTACTATAACAGCAGTTATCATACAGTTTGTTGTTGCTTAATTTCCAAGAGAAATAGAACACAAAGCTGCGCCTTGTGTCACGCTATACCCCAGGAGTAGATCAACATGAATGTTGGGGTGGTGTCTATGATTCACATTTTGTTATTCTGTGTGTGCGTGTCTGTGTACATGTGCACGTGTGTGTGTGTGCGTGTGTGTGTGTGTGTGTGTGTGTGTGTGTAGTTCAGGGACAGTCTGTGAGTAGGTGTGACTCCTTATTGCTATCCTATATAAGTGTGTGCCTTGCTGTGGTGGGTAACTATTGCCTGATGGGACCTGTGACTAATGTGATTAGGAAGACAGTGAATGCAGAGTATGCAAGAACTGGACGTGTGTGTGTGTGTGTGTGTGTGTGTGTGTGTGTGTGTGTGTGTGTGTGTGTGTGAGTGTGTGTGTGTGTGTGTGTGTGTGTGTGTGTGTGTGTGTGTGTGTGTGTGTGTGTCTGTCTGCATGAAAGTCTCTATATCTGTGCAAGATATTTGGCTGTGTGCCTGTATGTGGTAGTGAGGGGTGTGTATCCTTGTGTATGGTCTATCAGGTACCTATGCTACACAGTAGTAGAGGTCAGTATGGTGCTCACCCGAGGAGTACAGACTGCTCCAGCTGAACAGCTTATAGTCATAAAATTTCCAATTAATAAGACAATGCGTAGGTGGGAATGTGCATGACTTTGAGATACAAAACGGTGGATCAGTACAGTTTATCTTGTTTTTACAGTGTAGGTTGCACCATTGCAACTTTGTTTCTGAATCCCAGTCCTTAGGTCTGAACATATGTTGTTGTTGTTGTGTCTTTCAGCTTTTCCCGGTTAGGGGTCGCCACAGCGGAACTCTGGTCGACTAATGATTGCCAGTTGATTTTTACGTGCTGAGTTGCCAGCCCTAACACACAACCTTCAATGAAGGTATGCCCATTCACGCATGTCTCCATGCAGAAGACGCTCTAGCTGAGAGTCGAACTGGTCAGCGTCTTACTGTGAGGCAACAATGCTACCGCAGCACCACCACCGCGGATATGATATTAAAAATAAAACAAAGGAACATTTTTGCATGAAAAGATGCGTCCATTATCTGTGTGTAGCTTTTCTGGGGTTGAGAAGTAACTTTATGCAACTAACTCAAAGCAAGTGAGAACACACTTTATGCAAAAAAGGTTGTGAAGTGTGTTACCTGAAGCCATATGCTATACTGGTCTGTATCATTTTTATGTCATTAATAGAAAGTGTGAAGATATGTGAAGGCTTTCAGCCTAGCTAGATAGAATTTCGTAGATAATTCTGTCATTTGTAAATATTAATATAAGCCACAGGCTTGTTCTCTTAAATGAAAGAAAATTGTGTTAAATGCTGAGCGTCAAAAATGTAACAACAGTGCACTCTGCTGGAAGAAAACTGATAAGTCAAGCCTTGTATGACTGTTTGATCTCAAACTCGGACCTGTGGTGTCTGAACCAGCAGATTATTTTTATTGTTTTGAGACCAGAGTTAATTGCTAGATTTTACTTATATAATGTCTTTAATTACTGTGGTTTCCTGACCAGGTGCAAGCTTACTAAGAAATGTAAATGTAGAGTTTCTGTTAGCCTGGGAAACCAGAGAATTGTTAAGAATGATGTAATCTAAAATGAGTCAGCAGGATGTATTATCAATTTAAAGGAATTTCTCAGAGACAGAGAGAAGGCATTTTGGATTTTGTCTAAAGCTGACAACAACTCACCAGTACTCTGCTTTTGCTCTATATGTACATTTATTTAGAACTGTGATTTCTCTTAGGAAAATATAGAAAATAGTAAGTTTAGTCTAGCTGTTTTCTATATTTATGTCAGAACTATTCTACAGTATTATTTTAAGCATTATCCTGTGATGTCTGAACTCTTGACTAGCAATGTCTAGTAAGAAGTATTGTCTAGTGTTTTTATAACCGTGGCTGTTTTGTGTAGAGATACTTTAAGCTCTAGGGTACATTACATGTATATTGTGATACTGTACAAAGCACTCCAAATAAGTCTTGCTGCTCAGTCACACTTACTATTTGGATATCAATAATATTGCACAGTAATAATTGGGCACCCTTTGGTAAGGGCCTTATAATACCTTATATTAATGGTTGGTGGCAGTGATTACTATCTTATAGCATGGCAGAACCAGGGCACAGCTGGAGAACCTGTGCCAGCCTTCCCCAGGAGTGTCAATGTGTTTGTATCTAAATCAAATATTAAAGTGTGTGTGTATCAGTTACTTGGGCAGGGACACAAAGCACTGGTTGGACAGAGAGGGTACTAGTGGCTTTAGCTTGACCACTAGACTGAGATCTGGATCCTATAGCTGTGCTAGTGGGGAGTCTTATTGGGGATACGGGGAGAAAGGGGGAAACCAGCCACAGACTGACTGTGATCTCTGTGTGCTCTTAAGGGAAATTGTACTTTACTATGTGTATATTTGTTATCCTTCCCAATGTGGACGCCCCTCACTGGTGTTAGTGGTGAGGACTGAGGCTCCTTGATTACTGGGCCAGTGCACGGGTGTTGCATAATTATTTGGCAGTGGTGGGATAACCACACCACATATTAATTGGTTGGCAATTGGCTTGTAGTGGTGTGGATAGTGAATTCCTGTAGCTTGTGTATAGTGATCACTAAAGGTGTTTTTGTACTCTAAATAACCCACAAAGTGAATATTCAGAATTCAGATCGTTTTACTTCTTTTGTTAGCTTAGTTAGTCAGGGAGAGCAGGCAAGCATGTCAGCAGACTAGTATGGCAAGCTGACAAGGAGCCCGTTGGCTGAGATGTGCCAGGCTAAAGGACTGGTGCATGGAAACCTAAGATAGACATTATTGCAGCTTTGGTCACAGCTGCACCAGAAAACAGCCATGATGAGGGTGATCAGACTGGCCGTGGAGACGTACAACACTCAGAGAATGGACAGCTCAACCTTTCTGCAGAGCACTTAAAAATCCATCTGGAGCTAAAGAGACTTGAGTTGGAGGCCAGGCATGTGGAAACAGAAGCAGCAGAGAGACTGAGACATCTACAGGCTGAGGAGAATGTGAAACTGCTACGCCTGGAAGCTGAGGAGAAGGAGAGGTAGAGGCAGCATGAAAAGGAGATGCTGACTCTTTGCCAGAGTCATGGAGGTAATGGGGAAGGAAGTAACCGGATCCCAGAATCACAAAAGGTCAGTAAATTTCTTCTGCAGTTTAAAGAGGGGGATAATTTTGATAGTTTCATTCATATGTTTGAGAGGGTATGTAAACAGTATGATGTTGACCAAAGGTTCTGGGTACAGTTCCTGACCCCCTTACTCCATGGTAAAGTTGTAACTGTGTTGTCTACAATTTCTGATCATGATTTTTTTTGATTATACTGCTGTTAAGAATTGTTTGTTAGGATTTTTTAAGCTAACACCTAAAACTTATAGGAAAAAGTTTCGGGAGTATAGACACAAGGAAGATGAAAGTGTGTGTGAATATGTTGCTGAAATGAGCACTTATTTTCATAGGTGGGTGAGTGGATATCAGGTCACCACTTTGGAAGGGCTGGCAGACCTTTTGGTGAGGGAACAAACCCTTAGCACTTTGCCTGAGGACATGAGGATCTGGTTAGCTGATCGACAATGTGCTACTTCAGATGAGTTGAGGAAGAAGGGAGATCTATTCCTAGTAAGCAGGGCATCCTTGCACAGGAAAGGGACCCCCAGTATTACTTCTGGGTCTAAGGGAACCCATAGTGGGTATCCCAGACTGCCCCAACAGAATCTGCCAGTAGTAGGGGAGGCCACTAATCCAGGTACACGTCCAGGACCTACGGTTAAATGTTTTGAATGCAACCAGTGGGGCCATGTGGCATACAGATGTCCACGGAGGCAAGGTGGGGAACAAAAGGTGAGAGAGCCAGTAAGTGGGAAAGACAAAATGCCAATAGTAGGTTGTCTCGAGACAACAAGGGTACCAAACTACCATCTTGTAGATTTCTTCATAGGGAAGGATTTGGATGAGGCAGTACCATGTGTTAATGCAGTTACACGCAGTTGGGCCTTGAGACAAGCATGTGAGTCTGGTAGCATGGGGGAGACCAAGACAGGCCGCATACTTTCAGCCAGGACCGGTGAGGTAGTTATTTCAGGGAGGGAGCTACTCTGTAGCAGTGAGACTGAAGGTGAGCCACAGCTGCTTGTGGGTACTGATGTTCCCTTGGACAGAGTGACTGCAAAGGTAGAGGTGAGTAGTAGTACCCAGGCTGACAGTGAGGCATCACTGTCACAGGATGCCAGACCTCCTGTGGAAGGGGAGCTGGGAAGGGTTACAAAGAGAGAGTAGAGACAGGCTCAGCTCTCAGACCCTACGTTACAAGGCCTGAGATGGGTAGCTAGTGAGGCACCAGATTCTCAAAGGGAAGGGGAAATCTGTATACTGGGACAAAGGGTTACTGTATAGAGAGTGGACCCCTGCGGGATGGCTAGAAGGATAGAGAATACAGCAGTTGGTAGTGTCTAGAGCTTACTGTCTGGAGCTTCTAGCCATTGCCCATAATTTTCCCTTTGCAGGTTATATGGGCATAAAACATACAAAGAGACGTATTATGCATAACTTTTATTGGCCTGGGATTTCCAGAGATGTAACAGGGTACTGCAGGACCTGTGAGCAGTGCCAAAAGGTAGGCAAGGCAGGTGAAAAGGTGAGAGCTCCTTTGAAGCCTTTGCCTCTGATTGAGGAGCCATTTCAGAGGGTAGCTATGGATATTGCAGGGCCTCTGAGCAACCCAAGTTCCACAGGGAAAAAGTAGATTATGCTACAAGATACCCTGAACCAGCGGCTTTGTCCTCCATTGAGGTAGAAAAGGTGGCAAATGCTTTGTTAGAAATTTTCAGCAGGATAGGTTTCCCAAAAGAAATACTGACTGACAGAGGTGCCAATTTCATGTCAGATCTGCTGGCTTGCCTGTGGAAGTACTGTGGGGTGAAGCACCTGAAGACAACCCTCTACCATCCCCAGGCTAATGGTCGTGTTGAGAGGTTAAACTCTACAATCAAGTCCATGCTACGGGCATTTGAAGACCAGTTTAAGAGGGAGTGGGACAATTATTTGCCCCATCTGTTGTTTGCTTGTGAGAGGTTCCCCAGGAATCCATGAGGTTTTCACACTTTGAGTTGTTGCATGGGCATAGGATGAGGGGACCTCTAGATTTAATTTGTGATGAGTGGGAAGGTGAGTGTGAATCTCACAAGGAATCTGTTGTGGCATATGTCCTAAACCTCAGTACAAGGCTCAGGGAACTCATGGGCTTGGCCCAGGAGAACCTGGCAGAAGCCCAACAACAGAAAAAGGTCTGATATGACAGGAATACTCAAGCTAGAGAGTGTGCTGTAGGGTAGCAGGTAATGGTTTTCATTCCTATCAGACACAACAAGCTGCAAGCAGCTTGGGAGGGAGACTACAAGGTGGTAAGAAAGGTAAGTGATGTTGACTACATGGTAGAACTGCTAGGCAGGAAGCAGAGGTACAAATTGTACCATGTTAACATTATGAAACCTTACCATGATAGGGAGGCCCTTGTGCTGAGAATTTGCAGTGGATTGCAGGAGGAGTCTGAGGGAGATCTGGTGATTGATGTCCTCAATGAGGGTCGGACTGACACCTCAGTGGAAGGGGTAACAATGTCCCAGCAGCTATCTCCTACCCATATTTGAAAAATCTGAGCAGTGTTACAGGAGTTTGGGGACATGTTCACTGGGAAACCAGGGTGCACCCAACTGATGCAACACCAGGTGGATACAGGACCCCAAAGGCCTATTAGGCGGGCCCCTTATAGGGTGCTTGAGAGAGTCAAACAGACTCTGAGGGAGGAGATACAGGAGATGTTGGAACGAGGGGTAACTCAAGAGTCCAACAGTCACTGGGCCTCCCCAGTGGTGCTGGTGCAAAAGAAGGATGGCATCACCAGGTTCTGTGTGGACTACAGGAAATTAAATAGTCACACAGAGTCAGATGCTTACCCCATGCCCAGGACAGATGAGGCCATAGAGCAGCTGGATGGGTCTAAGTATCTTGAAACCATTGATCTTACCAAGGGTTAGTGGCAGATGCCCTTGAATCCCAGTGCTAGAGAGAAGTCAGCCGTTGTGACTCCTTTTGGCTTGTATGAGTTCATAAAGATACCCTTTGGGATGTAAAGTGCCCCAGCAATTTTCCAGAGGCTGGTAGATCATATCCTAGCAGCAGCAGGAGGGTTTGCCCTTGCTTACCTAGATGATATTGCCATCTACAGCCATTCCTGGCAAGAGCACCTTCAAAATGTCAGGGATGTGCTGGGCAGACTACAGAGGGCAGAGTTGACCATTAAGCCCAGCAGATTTCAGGTGGGTATGCCAGAGGTCTCCTACCTGGGACATAGAGTGGGGAGTGGTAAGATCAGGTTACAATCTGCCAAAGTGGAAGCTATTCAGGCATGGCCTGTACCTGTTACCAAAAAGCAGGTGAGGGTATTCTTAGGGACACCAGGGTACTACAGAAAGTTCATCCCCAGTTATAGTACCATAGCTGCTCCCCTCACAGGCCAGATACGGTAGTGTGGACCACAGCATGTGAGCAGGCATTCCAGAAGCTTAAAGAAGCTTTGGTAGGACCCCCTGTGTTAGCCAGTCCAGATTACAGCAAAGAATTTTTTGTGCAGGTGGATGCTTAGAACCATGGGGTGGGGGCTGTACTTAGCCAGATTTCTTCAGAGGGAGAAGAGCACCCAGTGGTATATCTCAGTCTTAGGCTCCAACCCAAGGAGAAATGTTATGCAGCTATAGAAAAGGAATGTCTAGTCACAGTGTGGGCACTGCAGAAACTTCAGCCTTATCTCTATGGAAGAAAATTCACTGTAATGACAGATCACCATCCCCTAACATGGTTAAACAGAGCCAGCCAGCAAAATGCCAAGTTGCTAAGATGGAGCATAGGGTTGCAAGCAGATGACGAAAAGAGACATGGAAGAGCTTTCTGATCATGTAGCCCAGACGAGTATGACCCTGACCCTGAGTAGCATCCTGCCCTCACCAAGATTGATACCTCAGTATAAAGAAAAAATGATCAATTTCAACAATTTGCTAAGCTTCTGGTGTCATTCAAAGGGGATCCAGTGTCTGTCAGCCTGGGATGACATGCTCGAAAAGCCACGTTGCTTCACAAGAGATGGCTTGCACCTGTCACCCCTTGGCTTTTGAATACTGGCCAAGGCTCTTGCTGCCCCCATAGTGCCTTTTTTAGGCAAGGTTCAAAATTCAAACCCACCTCCGTAAACAGCACAAGTAAAAAAACTGAGGGTTATGCTACTCAATGCCAGGAGTTTAAATCTCAAAATGCATGTGCTCAAAGCACTCCTAAGTATGGAGAACATCAACATCTGTGCAGTAACTGAAACCTGGTTCAAGGCTCCAGAGAGCACTCCAGCACTACTGGGCTACAACTCATACCACACATTTCGGCCACAGAACACAGACTGAAACACAAAAGGAGGGGGTGTATCAATATTCATCAAGGATACCCACACCTCCAGGTTAGTGGCGCAGCATGATACCTCTGAGATCATCCATGTGCAACTAACATCGGGCAAATCTGCAGTGCAAATTGTGGCCTGCTGCAATTCACCCTCCATGACCCAGGACCACCACTCCGCCTTTCTGGAGACACTGGAAAACATGAAGGTCCTACCGAACACCCTGATCTTGGGAGATTTCAATTACCCTACCATTAACAGGGAAAACTAGTTGAGTACAAACTCCCAGGCTCAGCGCTTCCTGGAATTTATCAACTCAAATGCTCTGGATCAGCTGGTAAACTACCCTACCAGAGGCCACAACATATTGGACCTGGTCATCACCAACATGGGCGACAGGTGCTCTGTACTGGAGGTCAACCCGTTACTAGTTAGATCAGACCATAAACTAATCACCCTGGATGTCCACACCCCACCACCACCCCCAACCAAGGAAACCACAGTGAAAAACTTTTCTAAAGCAAACTTCACCTTACTTAAGTCAGAGGTGGTAAGTTTCACAGCCTCCACCGCTAAAGGATAACACTGCCCAAGATGCAGAATCCATTACAATTGCACTCTATGAGTACCTACAAGGATGCATGGATTGCACCATCCCTAGCAAAAGCAAGACTCACTCCCCTAAGAGAAGGAAACCAGTCTGGTGGACCCCTGCCATAAACAGGTTATACAACAAAAGGAGGAAACTGGTTCAGAAAAAAAGCAAATCCCAAGAAGGAAAGACATCCCTGATCAGTATCAGTAAGAAACTAAGGTCCCTCATAAAATCATCCAAGGCTAACTTCGAAAGAGAAATAGCCAAGGACTCATAGGTTCATAGGTTCATAGGTTAGTACTAGGCTAACTGCCCTTGTGAGCCATTTTAAGCCTAGCCAATTATCCCTTGGGAGACTTGAACCCTGCACCTTGTGTTTGCAAGGCAAACACCTTAAGCATTAGGCCATTATCGAAAGATAACCACAAAGCCTTCTTTAGTTATGTCAAAAATCTAAGTGACAACTCACAGATATGCTGAGATAGTGCAAAATAGCACAAAATATACTGAACCTACTGATATTGCCAACATACTGGCAGATAGATTCAGTCCAAACTTCACCTTCCTCTCACCTTCAAAAGGGCCCACAACAATACCGGAAAAGTGTAGTGTCCCAAAAATCACAGACGCACAGGTGAAAACAGCCCTTTCAAAAGCCAAAAACACAGCATCAATGGGGCCAGATGGTGTCCCAGGCTGCGTCTTGCACGAACTACAGAACAAACTAACCCCCCACCTAAACACGCTGTTCAACCTCAGCCTCTCCACAGGCTACGTGCCCATAGAATGGCACACAGCAATGGTTATTCTGCTCCACAAAGGAGGAGCCACAACTGACTCTGGTAACTATCGCCCCATAAGCCTGACTAGCCTGGTCTGCAAGGCTATGGAGCGCATCATCATGGAACTCATTAACAAAGACATTGGGAACCTCCAAACACTTGACCTGACCCAGTTCAGCTTTGTTAAGGGCAGATCATGCCTACTAAACCTGGTTGACTTCTTCGAGACAGTTACCAAGGCCATAGATGAGGGAAAGGTGGTTCACAGAGCCTACCTTGATCTCACCAAGGTGTTCGACACCATTCCTCACCCGGGTATTATAGAAAAACTCACCAGCCTGAACATAAACCCCTACATCACAAGATGGGTTGCCAACTGGCTTACAGACAGAACTTACACGGTAAGAATAGCGGGCTCCAGGTCTGACTCTAAACCAGTCACAAGTGGTTTCCCACAAGGCTCAGTTCTGGGACCCCTACTGTTCGGCATATACTTCTCAGACGTACAGGCAAACACAGGAGGAATACGGCTAACCAAGTTCGCCGATGACTGCAAACTGGGAGCCATAATTGACTCTCTGGCTGACATGGACATCCTCCAAAAAGGCCTTACTGAGACAGACACCTGGTGTCAAAGTCATGGCCTCAAGCTAAATGCCAAAAAATGCACAGTCATCCCATTTGGGAAAAACAAAACACCCACGAATTACCACATAGGTGGCAGCCCCCTTAATACAGAAGAGGTAATAAGAGATCTGGGGACCCAGGTAGATAGTAATTTCTCCTTTGACAATCATATTGCCAAAGTAGTTAGGAAATCCTTCTATGTGGCCCATCTAATTACTAAGGGGTTCGCATCTAGAAATAAAGAGGTTATAGTGCCCCTCTACTCGTCACTCATCAGACCCATCATAGAGTACAATGCCCCATTTGGGATGTACCTCACAAGACACTTCCAACAGCTTGAAAGACCACAAAAGCACCTCACCAAGAGGATTACTGGCCTCAAACATATGTCCTATGCAGCCGACTGAAAAAACTCCGGCTGTACTCAGTGGCATATCGCTTACTCAGAGGTGATCTCTGCCTGACTTACAAAGCCATGTCCAACTCAGAGTTGATGGACATGCTCCACCTAAAGAAATCCAAGTCACTGCGAGCCACGTGCTCTAGTGAGCTAAACCTTGCCACAACAATAAATATAACATGCTGTAGGGATAGATTCCTGTCACAGAGACTTCCCATGCTTTGGAACAAAATTCCTAACTACATTAGGCAGAGCCCCTCACTGACACTCTTCAAGAGAAGCCTTGACGAGTGGATGGGTTACAGCAAGTACACCCCTGGGATCACTTCATTGGCTCTGCTTGACAGAGGCTCAGTCAATTAATGAATGGGGCGGCAAAAGCCGACACACTCTGGCTAGGCTTATAAATGCCCTTGGGCAGATAGCCTAGTACCTACCTATGAACCTATGTACCTATGATAAGTCAGTGCAGCACTGCAGTGGGAGTAGAAATGCCAACGCAGATGAGCTGTCAAAACAGGGAATAGGGTAAGGTATACTCAGACAGACCTCACCCTCTCAAGCAACATTTCTCAAGGAACACTTGAAAAACTAGCTTGAGTTCTCGGTTGGGAGGGGGGATGTGAAGATATGTGAAGGCTGCTAGCCTCTAGCTAGATAGAATTTTGTAGATAAATCTGTCATTTGTAAATATTAATATAAGCCACAGGCTTGTTCTCTTAAATGGAAGAAAATTGTGTTAAATGCTGAACGTCAAAAATGCAACAACAGTACACTCTGCTGGAAGAAAGCTGATAAGTCAAGCCTTGTATGACTGTTTGATCTCAAACTCGGGGCCGTGGTGTTTGAACCAGCAGATTCTTTCTATTGTTTTGAGACCAGAATTAATTGCTACATTTTACATATAATGTCTTTAATTACTGTGGTTTCCTGACCAGGTGTAAGCTTACTAAGAAATGTAAATGTAGAGTTTCTCTTAGCTTAGGAAACCAGGGAATTGTTAAGAATGATGTAATCTAAAATGAGTCAGCAGGATGTCAATTTAAAGGATTTTCTCAGAGACAGAGAGAGGGCATTTTGGATTTTGTCTAAAGATGACAACAACTCACCAGTACTCTGCTTTTGCTCTATATGTACGTTTATTTAGAACTGTGATTTCTCTTAGGAAAATATAGAAAATAGTAAGTTTAGTCTAGCTGTTTTCTATATTTATGTCAAAAGTATACCACAGTATTATTTTAAACATTTTCCTGTGATGTCTGAACTCTTGACTGTGTAGTAAGAAGTATTGTCTTGTGTTTTTATTATTTATTATTAAAAATTTTTTAACCTTTCAACTGTGGCTGTTTTGTGTAAAGATACGTTAAGCTCTAGGATACATTACATGTATATTGTGATACTGTGCAAAGCCACTCCAAATAAGTCTTGCTGCTCAGTCACACTTACTGTTTGAATATCAATAATATTGGACAGTAATAATTGGACACCCTTTGGTAAGGGCCTTATAGTAGCTGATATTAGTGGTTGATGGCAGTGATTACTACCTTATAGCCTGGCAGAAAGGGGCACAGATGCAGAACCTGTGCTAGCCTTTCCCAGAAGTATCTGTGTGTTTATACCTAAATCAAATCTTAAAGAGTGTGTGTGTGTCAGCTACTTGGGCAGGGACACGAAGCACTGGGTGGACAGAGAGGGTGCTGGAGGATTTAGCTTCACCACTAGGCTGAGATCTGGACTCTATAGCTGTGCCAGTGGGGAGTCTTACTGGGGATCTGGAAAGAAAGGGCGAAACCAGCCCCAGACCGACTGTGATCTCTGTGTGTTCTTAAGGGAAATTGTACTTTACTGTGTGTGTATTTGCTGTCCTTCCCAATGTGGATGCCCCTCACTGGTGTTAGTGGTGAGGATTGAGGCTCCTTGATTACTGGGCCGGTACATGGGTGTCACAGAAAGCATGTATCATTTTGATACATTATTTTTCTAGTGTTGAAACAGGGTGACTCTATGGCTGTTTTTTTTAAGTTACTATTTAATCTTGTGAAAGCCTTTTAGTGATTAATACTTTATGGGCTGTGTAAAGCTCACTATGAATTTCAATTTGCTGATGTGTCTGGACTGCAACGCAAGCTTCTTTTAAGGAATAATTTGATTGTGCTTGCCAGGTATAATAAAGCTAGAGTTTTGTATTTTAGTTGTTCATTTTATTAGTACTTCATACTGCTTGGTCACCTAGTTCAGATCCCATCTATCATGACTTCTATATGAAGTATGCATATCTGTTAGCATTGGTGTGTTTCTTCTTGCCTTGGACCAATTGCTTGCTGGGATACAGTTCATATACTAACAACCCAAAGGTAGATATAAGCAGGCATAGACATTGGATGGCTAGATGCAGTGGATGGCTGGGTGGATGGATGGACAGATGTACAGATGAAGTAGAGTAACTTGAATCCATTCAGATGATGGGATGCTGAGTACCATAGAGGTCATTATTGGTGCCACTTTTCTTCAATTTCTTTATAGTTGCTTTGAAGAAACACTGGAAGGATTTTTTTTTCCTTTTTTGTCCACAGTGCAGAGTTATGCATTCAAAATAAATGAAGATTATTGTACCTGTGAAATAAAAGTCCATTTAAGGAGTGCAGATCATGATAGAATGTCATAGAGAAAATAAAAGAGCTAAGACTTTGGATATAATATGTACAAATGATTGCTAATCCATGAAAGACTATTTAATTATGTTAGGCACACTGAATTAGCATCTAACTAAATAACTTTACATTGTGTGTGGGGGGAGCAAAGCCATCTTGAATGGATGGAACTGCACCTCCCTCTAGCCCTTACCTAACTGGAACTACACCCCCCTCTAGTTCCTAACTAATTGCAACTGCACCCCTCCCCTTAGTCCTAAACTAATTGAACTAGTTCTGAGGTCACCAAACCTTGGAGTTAAGTTCTAAGCTGTTTCATTAGAAATATGTATGGCCTGCTGGGGATGACCAAATAGTCTTTACTAAAGTAGCATTCAGCTAGACAAATGAAGATCATATGGACCTGGAAATGCTCATAGCACATGATATTAAAAATAAGCAAACAGTATCATAGAGCAATATGGAAGGTTCTCAGACTAAGTTATGGAAGAGCAATAACCACTGTAAAAAGTGTTTGTCTTTTTACATATACACAGCTGGCATTGAAACTTCTGGAATAATTTGCCCAGCTCTGAAGTCTGTTGATCTCAGCATTCAATAACATAGAGTGAGTACGGGACAACAAAAACAGTAAATATAGAAACAACAAACAGGTTCTGAACTAGAACTTAAAACATTATCCTGCCTACTGGATAAGTTGCAAATCCCTTCTAAGCATCAGTGGATTTGTTTGTTTCTTTCTTTTCTTCATCCTCTAATAACATCATTCTGGGTCTGTCCCATGTCACTGTAAATTCACTCACTGCTTTTGGCTATTCTGCATCTTCAGAAAGGCTTTTTCATTTTGCCACTACACTTTTCTTGAAAGAAAAATCTTACTGTTCTGTCTCTGAGCTGTAAACAGTGCAATTTCTTATTGCGTCTGCTCATCCTCATGTATCTCTTTTTGAAACAGATACCAATTCATACCTTGTGGATGTGTTTGGGGCTCTGAAATAGTTTTGTCATATCCATCCAACTGCATCTTTTCTTTGCCATTATATTATATATTTAAGCATTTGTCGTTATCTGTGTGGCTTCTGGTAATGACAGGATATCATTTTAGTCACCCCTCTTTGTAAGATAAATGCAAGTGTTCCTGAACTGCACATAAAACTGGGGGAGGTGGTTCTCATACCACCTGTGGGTACAGAGAAATGCTGAGTTCTTGTGTTCTACTGCTGATGAATGTTAACACACACCCCAGTATCCTTGATGTTTCTTAAAAAACACCCCAGTATCCTGGCAACCTTCTCTATTACATTGTTACATAACTTACTTACAATTTAATTACCTGATGTGAGGATCCTGTGATCCTTTCCTGTTTTTAATTTATTACTGATTTCCATGTAATTATAGACTTATTTTGCAACTTATTCCAACCTAGACACATTAATTTACATTTTGCGTTTATTCTAAGCTGTCATATTATATACTAATCTTACACCCTTGACAGTTCGCTTTCCTTACTGTCTGTACTTGCCTGTAGTGGTGTAGCATGGTGGGATACACAAAAACCGAGCATTCCCTACACTCAAGGAAAGCAGTCTTGCTCACTGAGTGTTTTTTTATAAACGTTGCCTAAACACTGATAATATACATGCCTTTTTGAAAAGAAAAATGTGTTATCTGTGTTTAGATACACTGAAGCAAGTCAACTATGTAACACTGACTTTGCACAGTGTCTCCCAGAGTCTTCATTCTCTTTTGGTGTGCATGCTTGTATAATATTATACTGACAGAAGTCATTGGCAGGGAATGCTACTCTACACCCTAGCTGTGGAAATAACATAAGCGGAACTGAAAACAATTTGCAGAACCAGCCAAACACTTACCTGCCCCCCCCCCACACACATACACGCCTTGAAATATCACACTGGAAATAAAGGACTACTCTTAAAATAAATCTCCAGTTAGTTTAGTTGGAATAATTACAAACCCAGGTCTGGAGAGGAGCATGGAAGCTTTGATTCAGGAAAATGTATATTTCCCCAAACCATCCCTTCAGTAGTGTATACACAAGCACCAAATGAAACATTTCCACCACCAGTCCCTTCAGTAGTATGTCCACAGATGGACAAGCAATAAAATGAAATGTTTGGCCAGCAGTCCTTTCACTAGGATGTCCAAATACGCACAGCATCAAAATGAAATATTTGGCAGCAATCCCTTCAGTGGTATGTCCAAGTATGCGCAAGCTCCAAAATGAAACATTTCCACCAGCAATCCCTTCAGTAGCATGTCCAAGTATGCGCAAGCTCCAAAATGTAACATTTCCACCAGCAATCCCTTCAGTAGCATGTCCAAGTATGCGCAAGCTCCAAAATGAAGGATTTCCACCAGCAATAACTTCAGTAGCATGTCCAAGTATGCGCAAGCTCCCAAATGAAGGATTTCCACCAGCAATCCCTTCAGTAGCATGTCCAAGTATGCGCAAGCTCCAAAATGAAGGATTTCCACCAGCAATCCCTTCAGTAGCATGTCCAAGTATGCGCAAGCTCCAAAATGAAACATTTCCACCAGCAATCCCTTCAGTAGCATGTCCAAGTATGCGCAAGCTCCAAAATGTAACATTTCCACCAGCAATCCCTTCAGTAGCATGCCCAAGTATGCGCAATCTCCAAAATGAAGGATTTCCACCAGCAATCCCTTCAGTAGCATGTCCAAGTATGCACAAGCTCCAAAATGAAGGATTTCCACCAGCAATCCCTTCAGTAGCATGTCCAAGTATGCGCAAGCTCCAAAATGAAGGATTTCCACCAGCAATCCCTTCAGTAGCATGTCCAAGTATGCGCAAGCTCCAAAATGAAACATTTCCACCAGCAATCCCTTCAGTAGCATGTCCAAGTATGCGCAAGCTCCAAAATGAAACATTTCCACCAGCAATCCCTTCAGTAGCATGTCCAAGTATGCGCAAGCTCCAAAATGAAACATTTCCACCAGCAATCCCTTCAGTAGCATGTCCAAGTATGCGCAAGCACCAAAATGAAACATTTCCACCAGCAATCCCTTCAGTAGCATATCCAAGTATGCGCAAGCTCCAAAATGTAACATTTCCACCAGCAATCCCTTCAGTAGCATGTCCAAGTATGCGCAAGCTCCAAAATGAAACATTTCCACCAGCAATCCCTTCAGTAGCATGTCCAAGTATGCGCAAGCTCCAAAATGAAACATTTCCACCAGCAATCCCTTCAGTAGCATGTCCAAGTATGCACAAACACCAAAATGAAACATTTCCACCAGCAATCCCTTCAGTAGCATGTCCAAGTATGCGCAAGCTCCAAAATGAAACATTTCCACCAGCAATCCCTTCAGTAGCATGTCCAAGTATGCGCAAGCTCCAAAATGTAACATTTTCATCAGCAATCCCTTCAGTAGCATGTCCAAGTATGCGCAAGCTCCAAAATAAAGGATTTCCACCAGCAATCCCTTCAGTAGCATGTCCAAGTATGCGCAAGCTCCAAAATGAAGGATTTCCACCAGCAATCCCTTCAGTAGCATGTCCAAGTATGCGCAAGCTCCAAAATGAAGGATTTCCACCAGCAATCCCTTCAGTAGCATGTCCAAGTATGCGCAAGCTCCAAAATGAAACATTTCCACCAGCAATCCCTTCAGTAGCATGTCCAAGTATGCGCAAGCTCCAAAATGAAACATTTCCAACAGCAATCCCTTCAGTAGCATGTCCAAGTATGCGCAAGCTCCAAAATGAAACATTTCCACCAGCAATCCCTTCAGTAGCATGTCCAAGTATGCGCAAGCACCAAAATGAAACATTTCCACCAGCAATCCCTTCAGTAGCATATCCAAGTATGCGCAAGCTCAAAAATGTACCATTTCCACCAGCAATCCCTTCAGTAGCATGTCCAAGTATGCGCAAGCTCCAAAATGAAACATTTCCACCAGCAATCCCTTCAGTAGCATGTCCAAGTATGCGCAAGCTCCAAAATGAAACATTTCCACCAGCAATCCCTTCAGTAGCATGTCCAAGTATGCACAAACACCAAAATGAAACATTTCCACCAGCAATCCCTTCAGTAGCATGTCCAAGTATGCGCAAGCTCTAAAATGAAACATTTCCACCAGCAATCCCTTCAGTAGCATGTCCAAGTATGCGCAAGCTCCAAAATGTAACATTTTCATCAGCAATCCCTTCAGTAGCATGTCCAAGTATGCGCAAGCTCCAAAATGAAACATTTCCACCAGCAATCCCTTCAGTAGCATGTCCAAGTATGCGCAAGCTCCAAAATGTAACATTTCCACCAGCAATCCCTTCAGTAGCATGTCCAAGTATGCGCAAGCTCCAAAATGTAACATTTCCACCAGCAATCCGTTCAGTAGCATGTCCAAGTATGCGCAAGCTCCAAAATGTAACATTTCCACCAGCAATCCCTTCAGTAGCATGTCCAGGTATGCGCAAGCTCCAAAATAAAACATTTCCACCAGCAATCCCTTCAGTAGCATGTCCAAGTATGCACAAGCTCCAAAATGAAACATTTCCACCAGCAATCCCTTCAGTAGCATGTCCAAGTATGCGCAAGCACCAAAATGAAACATTTCCACCAGCAATCCCTTCAGTAGCATGTCCAAGTATGCGCAAGCTCCAAAATGAAGGATTTTCCACAGCAATCCTTTTACTAGTTTCACCAACTGTGCACAGAAAAAAAAACAAAATTAAACATTTCCCCTAATGAACCCTTCAGTAATTTGTCCATATCTACACAAGCATCAAAATGAAGCATCTCCCCGGTGATTTCTTCAGTAGTTTGTCCAGATGTGCAGAAGCACCAAAATGAAAATTTTCCAAAGTGATCCCTTCAGTAGTTTCACAGTGTATGCACCAAAATGAAGCATTTAACCAGAGATCCCTTTAATAGTTTGGCAAAGTATGCACCAGCACCAGAATGAAGCATTTAACCAGAGATCCCTTTAATAGTTTGTCAAAGTATGCACCAGCACCAAAATGAAGCATTTAACCAGAGATCCCTTTAATAGTTTGGCAAAGTATGCACCAGCACCAAAATGAAGCATTTAACCAGAGATCCCTTTAATAGTTTGTCAAAGTATGCACCAGCACCAAAATGAAGCATTTAACCAGAGATCCCTTTAATAGTTTGTCAAAGTATGCACCAGCACCAAAATGAAGCATTTAACCAGAGATCCCTTTAATAGTTTGGCAAAGTATGCACCAGCACCAAAATGAAGCATTTAACCAGAGATCCCTTTAATAGTTTAACAAAGTATGCACCAGCACCAAAACAAAACATTTAACCAGAGATCCCTTTAATAGTTTGTCAAAGTATGCACCAGCACCAAAATGAAGCATTTAACCAGAGATCCCTTTAATAGTTTGTCAAAGTATGCACCAGCACCAAAATGAAGCATTTAACCAGAGATCCCTTTAATAGTTTGGCAAAGTATGCACCAGCACCAGAATGAAGCATTTAACCAGAGATCCCTTTAATAGTTTAACAAAGTATGCACCAGCACCAAAACGAAGCATTTAACCAGAGATCCCTTTAATAGTTTGGCAAAGTATGCACCAGCACCAAAATGAAGCATTTCCCCCAGCGATCCCCTCAGTGCGAAGTATGCACCAGCACCAGAATGAAGCATTTAACCAGAGATCCCTTTAATAGTTTGGCAAAGTATGCACCAGCACCAGAATGAAGCATTTAACCAGAGATCCCTTTAATAGTTTGTCAAAGTATGCACCAGCACCAGAATGAAGCATTTAACCAGAGATCCCTTTAATAGTTTGGCAAAGTATGCACCAGCACCAAAATGAAGCATTTAACCAGAGATCCCTTTAATAGTTTGGCAAAGTATGCACCAGCACCAGAATGAAGCATTTCCCCCAGTGATCCCCTCAGTATTTTGACCAAGTATGCCAAAGCACTTCACTGACATGAAAATGAAACATTAAGCCCAGCAACCCCTTCAGTAGTTTGTCCATATCTGTTCACGCACTTTACTGACATCTTCAGTAGTTTGACCATGTATACAGAAGCACTAAAATACAATAACAACATTTAAGTAAACTCAATAATTGTTCCTTCTTCTAAAATATATGACTGTACCTATTCCTTTTCTCTTCCCCTCACAGCTCTGTATTCGTGTGGTAAATTAATGCTTACTGGCATAAGTTCAGGGCCATTTACATGTTCAATATACAAATGGCATCCTTTTAGATTCACCTGTGTGAGTTCTACTGATATGCAAACGTGTAACACCCCTTATCTACGTATTAGCTCTGTCCCTATCGCTTACTGTATGTCTTAAGCATGTTAGGCTTTTGCAATTGGGCAGTGTTTAACAAAGTGCCTTCGCATTTTTGTAGTTATCCTGAAAGATATGATTTACATAACTATGTAGCTCTGTTCTTCACAAATTACAGTTACAAAAATGTAAAAGGCTGGAGTAGGACTACCGCCCTATAATTCAGCCTGGCTTCCTCTCTCAACTCATGGATAGGAATTTGGGCACCACTCAATGTTTTGTAATACGTTAGTGTCACCAGTGTTTTTTCAGGTTAAAAGTTTAGTCGTTGCTTGCTAGCATGTTTTACCTTTTACCTGCTGATCTGAGTGGAAGGTGATATACATTGAAGCACAGCTGCAGAATTGTAAATCAGCAGTTGGGTTGCCTCCATGAGACATTGTTACAGCAAAAGATGACTGGCTTGCTCTGGTTGTATGCTGCTTCTATAAGTAAATGATAAAAAACTTAAGCTGTTTATTTGGGCTTTTCTTATGTACAGTGATATAATATGATTCATTATGCATTATGGTTTGTATATATGTATACCACGTGTCACCTTTTTGTTTACCAAAAACAAAGCAATAACATTTAGAAACAAAATAATTTCATTTTTTTAATTAGTATTTCAACAGTAATCAGGGGCTTTTGTTATTTAAAGCCATGATGTATGCACTCGCAGTAACAGACTGATCTCAAACACAACCAAATATTTTATTTTATATTTGTTTACCAGGAAAGTCCAACTGGACAAGCTGTCCTTTTTCAGTGGAGGCCCGTAGAGATTAAGCTCCACAAAAAAAAATGACAGAAACACATATAATGGTTATGCAATAGGACAAATTATTAGTTTAGCTACATAGGTAAAAATCGCATATAAGATTTTGTATAATTTCTGTACCACATATTTTTGTAAAAAACAATAGAAAGTATAATTTAACAATAATCAGAAGGCTAAGTATTTAGAATACATATAGAGGTAGAAATAATATATAACAGTTTTTATATAATGCACTTTTTATAACAGTCTAAATCCCTAAAGAAGCAGTGTAAAATGTAACAGCCAACTTAGACCCTGTTTTGAAAGAACACATTTGAGATATGAAATTCAGTAGAGGTAAGTGTTTTGTAATAATCTTTACAAGATCAAGGCTGATTAATTAAGTTTAAGAGCCATTAGCTGGGCTGCTACAAGTACATAACCACGTTTTGGTTATTTGTGTTTTAAACATCTCTTTGAATTTAGTTATTACTGAGGCAGTTTTTATGTTTATTGGGACAGAGTTACATTGTTTAGCTACGCATTGAGAGTAAAGAGCTTCTCCAGCAGTGTCATTAGCTTATGCAGTGAGAGTAAAGAGCTTCTCCAGCAGTGTCATTAGCTTATGCAGTGAGAGTAAAGAGCTTCTCCAGCAGTGTTGTTATCTTATGCAGTGAGAGTAAAGAGCTTCTCCAGCAGTGTCGTTAGCTTATGCAGTGAGAGTAAAGAGCTGCTCCAGCAGTGTTGGTAGCTTATGCAGTGAGAGTAAAGAGCTTCTCCAGCAGTGTCATTAGCTTATGCAGTGAGAGTAAAGAGCTTCTCCAGCAGTGTCGTTAGCTTATGCAGTGAGAGTAAAGAGCTGCTCCAGCAGTGTCGTTAGCTTATGCAGTGAGAGTAAAGAGCTGCTCCAGCAGTGTCATTAGCTTATGCAGTGAGAGTAAAGAGCTTCTCCAGCAGTGTCGTTAGCTTATGCAGTGAGAGTAAAGAGCTTCTCCAGCAGTGTTGGTAGCTTATGCAGTGAGAGTAAAGAGCTTCTCCAGCAGTATCGTTAGCTTATGCAGTGAGAGTAAAGAGCTGCTCCAGCAGTGTCATTAGCTTATGCAGTGAGAGTAAAGAGCTTCTCCAGCAGTGTCGTTAGCTTATGCAGTGAGAGTAAAGAGCTGCTCCAGCAGTGTCGTTAGCTTATGCAGTGAGAGTAAAGAGCTTCTCCAGCAGTATCGTTAGCTTATGCAGTGAGAGTAAAGAGCTGCTCCAGCAGTGTCATTAGCTTATGCAGTGAGAGTAAAGAGCTTCTCCAGCAGTGTCGTTAGCTTATGCAGTGAGAGTAAAGAGCTTCTCCAGCAGTGTTGGTAGCTTATGCAGTGAGAGTAAAGAGCTTCTCCAGCAGTGTTGTTATCTTATGCAGTGAGAGTAAAGAGCTGCTCCAGCAGTGTCATTAGCTTATGCAGTGAGAGTAAAGAGCTTCTCCAGCAGTGTTGGTAGCTTATGCAGTGAGAGTAAAGAGCTGCTCCAGCAGTGTCATTAGCTTATGCAGTGAGAGTAAAGAGCTTCTCCAGCAGTGTCGTTAGCTTATGCAGTGAGAGTAAAGAGCTTCTCCAGCAGTGTCGTTAGCTTATGCAGTGAGAGTAAAGAGCTGCTCCAGCAGTGTCATTAGCTTATGCAGTGAGAGTAAAGAGCTTCTCCAGCAGTGTTGTTAGCTTATGCAGTGAGAGTAAAGAGCTTCTCCAGCAGTGTCATTAGCTTATGCAGTGAGAGTAAAGAGCTTCTCCAGCAGTGTTGTTATCTTATGCAGTGAGAGTAAAGAGCTTCTCCAGCAGTGTCGTTAGCTTATGCAGTGAGAGTAAAGAGCTGCTCCAGCAGTGTTGGTAGCTTATGCAGTGAGAGTAAAGAGCTTCTCCAGCAGTGTCATTAGCTTATGCAGTGAGAGTAAAGAGCTTCTCCAGCAGTGTAGTTAGCTTATGCAGTGAGAGTAAAGAGCTGCTCCAGCAGTGTCATTAGCTTATGCAGTGAGAGTAAAGAGCTTCTCCAGCAGTGTCGTTAGCTTATGCAGTGAGAGTAAAGAGCTTCTCCAGCAGTGTTGGTAGCTTATGCAGTGAGAGTAAAGAGCTTCTCCAGCAGTATCGTTAGCTTATGCAGTGAGAGTAAAGAGCTGCTCCAGCAGTGTCATTAGCTTATGCAGTGAGAGTAAAGAGCTTCTCCAGCAGTGTCGTTAGCTTATGCAGTGAGAGTAAAGAGCTGCTCCAGCAGTGTCGTTAGCTTATGCAGTGAGAGTAAAGAGCTTCTCCAGCAGTATCGTTAGCTTATGCAGTGAGAGTAAAGAGCTGCTCCAGCAGTGTCATTAGCTTATGCAGTGAGAGTAAAGAGCTTCTCCAGCAGTGTTGGTAGCTTATGCAGTGAGAGTAAAGAGCTGCTCCAGCAGTGTCATTAGCTTATGCAGTGAGAGTAAAGAGCTTCTCCAGCAGTGTCGTTAGCTTATGCAGTGAGAGTAAAGAGCTGCTCCAGCAGTGTCGTTAGCTTATGCAGTGAGAGTAAAGAGCTTCTCCAGCAGTATCGTTAGCTTAGTGAGAGTAAAGAGCTGCTCCAGCAGTGTCATTAGCTTATGCAGTGAGAGTAAAGAGCTTCTCCAGCAGTGTCGTTAGCTTATGCAGTGAGAGTAAAGAGCTTCTCCAGCAGTGTTGGTAGCTTATGCAGTGAGAGTAAAGAGCTTCTCCAGCAGTGTTGTTATCTTATGCAGTGAGAGTAAAGAGCTGCTCCAGCAGTGTCATTAGCTTATGCAGTGAGAGTAAAGAGCTTCTCCAGCAGTGTTGGTAGCTTATGCAGTGAGAGTAAAGAGCTGCTCCAGCAGTGTCATTAGCTTATGCAGTGAGAGTAAAGAGCTTCTCCAGCAGTGTCGTTAGCTTATGCAGTGAGAGTAAAGAGCTTCTCCAGCAGTGTCGTTAGCTTATGCAGTGAGAGTAAAGAACTGCTCCAGCAGTGTCATTAGCTTATGCAGTGAGAGTAAAGAGCTTCTCCAGCAGTGTTGTTAGCTTATGCATTGAGAGTAAAGAGCTTTTCCAGCAGTATCGTTAGCTTATGCAGTGAGAGTAAAGAGCTTCTCCAGCAGTGTCGTTAGCTTATGCAGTGAGAGTAAAGAGCTTCTCCAGCAGTGTTGTTAGCTTATGCAGTGAGAGTAAAGAGCTTCTCCAGCAGTGTTGGTAACTTATGCAGTGAGAGTAAAGAGCTTCTCCAGCAGTGTTGTTAGCTTATGCAGTGAGAGTAAAGAGCTTCTCCAGCAGTATCGTTAGCTTATGCAGTGAGAGTAAAGAGCTTCTCCAGCAGTGTTGTTATCTTATGCAGTGAGAGTAAAGAGCTGCTCCAGCAGTGTTGGTAGCTTATGCAGTGAGAGTAAAGAGCTTCTCCAGCAGTGTTGGTAGTTTATGCAGTGAGAGTAAAGAGCTTTTCCAGCAGTTTTGGTAGTTTATGCAGTGAGAGTAAAGAGCTTCTCCAGCAGTGTTGTTAGCTTTAGTTATCATTAGTAGTGATTCCTTCTTAGAACAAAGGACTTAGTTGGCCAAGTATGGTTGTAGGATGTTAATGAGGGCAGGAATTTTGTCTGGTTGGTAAAGTAATTGGTGAGGTATGGACAGTTGGTTGCAGACCAAAAGGTTGGGGAATTCTAGCCAACTGAATTTTTTTAGTGTCAGCAATTATGAATTCAGTGGCAAACCTTGCAATTTTACTGTAGCAAGATTTGAGTTGTTTAAATCTGATTTCTTAATGTTGGTAAGTATTGGAGAGGCATATAGAAGTGTGGAAACTAGATGAGGTCTATCAATGGTAGCTGTTGTGTTATTTGTGAGGATTTTTTGTGTCTATATAGTGATCCAAGTTTTTTATGAACTTTTTTATTGCGTGGGCTATGTGTAAGTTGAATTTCATGTTACAATGTATGATAACTCCAAGAAGCTTGGTATGGGTCACGGGAGAAATGATCGTGTTGTTTGTTGATGATATATTAAAGGATAAGGCAGAGGCAGAGGCATGGTTTTTAGTGTGTTGGATAAGCATGAGGTTTGTCTTATTGGGGTTACGAATGAGCCGAGCATTAGCTAGCAATGAATCTACCTCTGAGAATGATTGCTGGATTATATGTTGTTGCAGTTGGAGTAGGGAAGCAGTGCATATTAGGATGGAATCATCTGTGAAACTGTTTGATCTGTTTTTTTGGGTTTGTTACATGGTTCAATATAAATCTGTTTATTTCTTGATGTTTTGTTGGTTTGTACGTATATACAAATAGAAAATAAAATGCCTTTACACCATATAAATCATAGACATCATTTAAGGTACAATGATCAAGCTCACA
>NC_056748.1:91624708-91720070 GCF_019279795.1 Protopterus annectens
CCCCTCCGGTAAACACCTTAACTGTTCTACCAACCAACCCCTCCGGTAAACACCTTAACTGTTCTACCAACCAACCCCTCTGGTAAACACCTTAACTGTTCTACCAACCATCCCCTCCGGTAAACACCTTAACTGTTCTACCAACCAACCCCTCCGGTAAACACCTTAACTGTTCTACCAACCAACCCCTCCGGTAAACACCTTAACTGTTCTACCAACCAACCCCTCCAGTAAACACCTTAACTGTTCTACCAACCAACCCCTCCGGTAAACACCTTAACTGTTCTACCAACCAACCCCTCCGGTAAACACCTTAACTGTTCTACCAACCAACCCCTCCAGTAAACACCTTAACTGTTCTACCAACCAACCCCTCTGGTAAACACCTTAACTGTTCTACCAACCAACCCCTCCGGTAAACACCTTAACTGTTCTACCAACCAACCCCTCTGGTAAACACCTTAACTGTTCTACCAACCAACCCCTCCGGTAAACACCTTAACTGTTCTACCAACCAACCCCTCTGGTAAACACCTTAACTGTTCTACCAACCATCCCCGCCAGTAAACACCTTAACTGTTCTACCAACCATCCCCTCCGGTAAACACCTTAACTGTTCTACCAACCAACCCCTCCGGTAAACACCTTAACTGTTCTACCAACCAACCCCTCCAGTAAACACCTTAACTGTTCTACCAACCAACCCCTCCGGTAAACACCTTAACTGTTCTACCAACCAACCCCTCCGGTAAACACCTTAACTGTTCTACCAACCAACCCCTCTGGTAAACACCTTAACTGTTCTACCAACCATCCCCTCCGGTAAACACCTTAACTGTTCTACCAACCAACCCCTCCGGTAAACACCTTAACTGTTCTACCAACCAACCCCTCCTTACAGAAAGCAATATACAGACCAAGTACAAGAGCTTAATAATACAGCTTTAATTGAGAAAACAAAGGAAAAATGTTAGAAGTCTCTAAGAGTGGATGAAATATTTAAAAATGTGTATGATGATAAGTACATGCAATGTGAAGCGGACTGCTCAGGTGAAAGAAAAGGAAGCTGTCGAGTTTTGGAAATAACTACATTGTAGAGTTACAAGATGAATTTTAGATTTATTAGTGTGTAAAATGATGTATACAACCTGCACTCAGCTGATTCTTGTGTTACAACACACTTTTCTAAAGACAGTTGCAGAAAGGCTAGAAATGTGGATTTTGATGGTTTATAAAGACTGTTTGACACATGAACTCCATCAGCATGTTGTAACTCTACAATGTAGTAATTTCCAAAACTCGACAATTAAATATTAGACTGCATATAGATTTATGTAGCATGCTTTAAACAGTGCTCCCAAGTCACAAAATAACCACTTCTAGTCAATACAGCTCAGCTGGCTATGAACTTACAGTGGGCTTATTCTGTCAATAAATGCACAAAATAATAACAATAAAAAATGCACATATTCATTCTATTTATCAGTGTTGAGCGTTCTATTACTACAGATGTTCTAATTCACCCTTTTTAACCCTTATCAGGAAGGACATGGCAGCTTTTTTCCTTTAAATCCATACAATGTCTACCAGTTATCTTTGTTTTGCTAACTCAAAGACTGCTTTGTCCAGTTCAAGCCTTTTGTGGTGTATGTTAAACAGAACAGCGTTTCCCATCTGTATTGCAGAAATTATAAATGGGACTGTTAGCAGGAAGTGGTACAGCGGTATTCAATGCAGATCACAGACAGAAATGTCAAGATAGTTTATACGCCCTAATCTCATGTTACTTTGGACTTCAAATTCTCCCTAGGCAATGCATTCTCTTCCATTACAAATGGAGATCAAAGCAGCAGATCTCTTGATATTCATTTGAAAAAGTTGTTTGTTAAATTTGCTCTTACACGAGAATAAACACATAAAGCAATCTAGTTAATGTGTAGTATATGAATACAATATTTAAATCAGTTTATAGTTAGAAATATCAATTACATAGTGTAAGGATCTAACAACACATATTTACATAAAACATAGTGTAGGCATCTAACAACATATATTAATGAAGGCAAGACTTGTACAGGTGTGTGACAAAGGAACAGTAAAATATTCTATGTAATTAGTCTGAATTATTATGTTATTGATTACAGTTCTGCATTTTTATTTGTGAAATGTTTTGTGTTTCACTTGAGCTGAGTCTGACATAGGTCAGTATTGGTCAGTGCACTACCCTGGTACACAAATGTCTATTTATCTATACAAATAAATTCTGGGGACAAAAGATGAAAAAGTGATTGAGACGGGACAGATTAGGATACAACAGGCATCTGAAGACACGTATCTGGGGAAGTACATTTAAAAAGGGCAAATAAATGTTTGGCAGGAAGGAAGCTCTGATTAAATGGGATGCAGAAAAAGGACTTCCTAGCTAAGACCTGTTATGGTCAGTAATGGAGTAGGAACATGAATCAAGGTATTATTTATTAGGTGCACCTGATACCCCAGTCAGTAATTCAGCATGTGCACACAGTAACTGCATGTGGAGATCTATGAAGTTACTCTATTATTAGCTTCATCTGCCCTGTGGTTACTTAACTGGAATGCTGCAGGAATCAGTTAATAAAGTGTAACCAGAAATGTATCATTTCGGGAGGAAAAGAATCAGCTTCTAGCAAGGGCTAAGAGGGCCGAATGGTAGAGCCCTCATCATTAAATTAAACAAGCAACTCAGTTCAAAGGAGAAAATCACCACAGCAAAGGACAATCACAAGGCCTTTTTTAATTATGTTTGGATTCTCAGCAGCACAACACAGCAATGAGCTGAGCTGATTGTAAATTATGTTACCTACACCGAAGCTGAAGATATAGCTAACCTACTTGCTGATAAATTCAGCTCAACCTGTACCCCTGTCTCTCTTTCTTTTTCCATCTATTTCACATGAAATATCTGAAACCAACTCGTAATCAGCAATCAAGCAAGACCATGTACAGAAAGTTCTATCAAAGGCACAAAATACTGTAATCAGTGGGTCCTGACAATATCCCTGGTTGCATCTTAAATAGCATGAAGCTCAATTTAGCCACACCCCTAATAACACTGTTCAGTCTCATCCTCCTTATAGGATTTCTACCACGGAAATGAAGAACAACTACAGTCATTCCCGCACAGAGGAGGACCTTCCACAGACAAGGCAATTACAGGCCAATACGTCTGGCCAGCTTCATACGCAAAGCCGTGGAAAGAATTATAATGAAATGAATGAATAAGGAAACAGGGGACCTCCAAACACTGGACCCATCTCAGTTTGGATTCATCAAAAGCAGGTCCTGCTAACTCAACCTGGTGGACTTTTCTGAAAAGGTCACCAAAGCAATGGGTGAAGGTAAAATGGTACATACTGCCTAACTTAACCTGGGCAAGGACTTTGAGACATCCCCCATTTAGGCATAGTAGAAAAGCTTAATAAACTAGGAATAAACTCCTTTGCTACTTGCTGGATTACCAACTTGTCTACAGATAGGATGCAGAGATCAAAACAGGGGAAGTTACCTCCAGAAAAAGACCAGTCGCCAGTGGATTATCCCATGTTTCATTGCTGGGACCCTTCTGTTTGGTATCTACTTTTCAGAAATAAAAGCCAATACCAAAGGGCTCTAGGTAACTAAATTTACAGATGACTGTAAGCTAGGAGCAGTGATTGAATCCTCAAAAGACACAGCCTTATGGGAAGGCTTGTCCCAGACAACTAACTAGTGCCAGACTCATTGACTGTAGATAAAGACCAAAAATGCATTATTGTCTCTTTTGGTAAGTTATCAGCCTTGGGGAACTACCACATTGATAACACCCCTCTCAAGAGTTGACCTAGTAGTGTGGGATTTGGAATCTTATGGGATCTGGGCTCTTATGTGGACAGTGACTTAACTTTTGACCAGCATATGTCCACTGGGGTAAGGAAGTTATTCTATGTTGTGCAGCTTATAAACAAAAGGATTGCTTCTAGATCCAGGGATGTCATTGCCCCACTTAATTCAGCCCTCATTAGGTCAGTCATTGAGTATAATGCCCCTTTTGGCATGCATTTGTCCAGGTATATGTAGCAACTGGAACACCTGCAGAGATACCTTACAAAAAGGATACAAGGCCTAAGGAATATGCCCTACATGGACTGCCTCAAAGCCCTATTGCTAAATTCGGCCCTTATATGTCTCTCCAACATGGCCTATTTATGTCGCAAGCAAAATTTATGTCTTTTAATTGGTTCTACTTTATTTAACCGAAAGCTGATTCCAGCGAATGCGAATCCATCGGCACAAATGCATTGAACTGCAAAATAAGCAAACTCACAAAACCAAGAAATTATCGCAAAATGGAAGTGTTTTGGTTGACCCGTCTGAGCTACAGATCTGTAAGGTAAGTGTGCGATAGTTACGGACATTAGGGTGCGGTTTAAGGTAAGTGCATAAATACGTAATGTAATATGGGTAATGTATTTAACGTTTAGTGTAGGGTTTGAGGTAGGGGTTTGGTAGGGTATGTGTGTGATTTATTTATTTTCTTTGGGTATAGCTCCGTAGGGTAAGTGTGCGGTAGTTATGGACCTTAGGTTTAGGGAGGGTTAAGGAGAGTGCATAGATAGTGGTGTATGTGGGGTTAGAAGTAGGGTTTTGGTTGGTGTATGCTTGTGGTTTATTTATTTTGTTTGGGTGGGTAGTGTGTTTCGGGCGGTGGGGTTGGCCAAGTATGAGAAATCGGTATTTTGAGTTTCGCAGTTTTGTGAGCTCGCTCATTTTGCGGTTCGATATATATGTGTAGATGGATTTGCATTCGCTGGAATCAGCCTTCGGTTAATTAAGGTAGACCCCTTTTAATTTAGTGTTTCTGATGTTGTTTGTTTTGTGGATGTGCAAAAGGTTCATCAAAACAGGGTCCAGGGATGTCTTGTATGCCAGGCAAAGGTCACCTCTCAGAAGTCTGTATGATACCGAGTAAAGAGACAGGGCTTTGAGGGGATCAGCATAGAACATTGTGTTTACACCCTGTATTCTTTTTGTACGGAACATTTGTGGATATCCTAGTTGCTGCATGTGTCTTGTCAGGTACATACCAAAGGAGGCATTATACTCTATGATGGGTCTGATGAGGATCGAGTACAATGGGATGATGATCTCTCTGGATTTAGATACCTTGCCTTTGCTTATAAGTTAAGCAACACAAAAGGATTTTCTAACTACCTTGGACACATGTTGGTTGAAGGTTAGCTTACTAGCTAAATGATTTCCTATTTCCATCACTAGTGAATCAACTTTTATGGGTGTTTTATTGATGATGTTGTTACCCATAGTTTCTGACTTCCAGAAAGGTACAATAATGCAATTGTCTGTGTTAGACCTTCTTGAAGGGTGTTATCATCTTGGAGGGATTCAATGACTTCTCCCAGCCTGCAATTATCTGTGAACTTGCTTAGTCAGTGGCCTTTGACATTGGCTTTGACATCCAAGAAATAGATGCCAAAGAGGAGTGGGCCTAGCCTAGAGCCCTTGGGGACTCCATTGGTGACCGGCTTTTTGTGGAGGTGGGCTCACCAATTTTAACCTCCTGGGTCCTATCAGTGAGTCAGCTACCAATCCAGCATGTTATAAAGGGGTTTATATCTAGTTCCGTAAGTATGTATAAAAATGCCCGAATGGGTATTGTGTCAAATGCTTTAGCCAGTATGCACAATTTTTCCTTCATCCGTTACCTTAGTGACCTTTACAAAGAAGTCTTTTAGATTCAGTAAGTAATCTTCCTTTGAAAATGGATCCAGTGTCTGAAAGTTTCTTATGTCCTTATTGATAAATTCCATGACAGTTCTTTTCATGGTTTGCAAATAACACTAGTCAGACTAATGGGTTTGTAATTTCCAGGATCTATCGAAAGTTCTCCCTTAGCATGGAGAATGACCATTATAGTCCTCTATTCACATGACACAGAGCTTGTTTTCAGACTATAGTTAAATATTGACTCCAGGGGTCCTGATAAGTCACTTCCCTATTATATCGATGAAAGTTTAGCTTGTCGAAATGCAAAACATCGACAGCTAAACTCCGAAACAGCAAAACCGCGAATGGCCACCTAAGCAAATTTTTTCCCATGGAAAACATTTGCTTGGCCGACGGACACCACAGAAACCGTCAAACCCTAATTAAGTGGGGGGCTTCACACCCCGCCATTTGGGGGGCTGTGCCCTCCACACCCCCCTAACTAAATATACTAACTCCGAGATCGCGCTACATTGGGGAAAAGGGCAAATTCTCGGTAACAGCCAAGCAAATTTTTTCCCTGAGAAAAAATTTGCTTAGGTGGCCGTTCGTGGTTTTGCCATTTTGGAATTTAGCTCTCAATGTTTAGCATTTTGACAAGCTAAACTTTTGTCAATTTAATAAGGAACTGATAAGTCATATGTTGGATTATTCAGGCAGCATCCTGGGATGTTATTGGGGCCCGCAGAGACTGTGTTCTTGGTTTTAGTGAGTGCAGCGGGTAATGCTACCTAGTAATAACTAGAGGGGTTATGTTGAGAATATTTTTGGGGGGGTGGTAGGGGTTGAGATGGGTGGTAAAGTAAGAACTGAATTTGTCCTCTAACAGGTTATATCACTAGGCTTGGTGAATGTGGCAACATTAACCACCAGTACAGCACATTGCTGTGTGCTGCATTTCTGGTTTCTGACATAGCTGCAGAAAGCCTTGTGGTTATTGTATTTTATTTATTATTTATTTTACATGTGTTGACTGGGAAAGTCTGACTGGATATATGTCCATTTTCAGCAGAGGCCCGGGGAGAAAAGCTCCAAGGCATAAAAAAATGAAAAAAGAACATAGTGATCACATCAAAGCTCCAAGACATAAAAAACGAAAAAAGTGCATAATGATCACATCATAATATAAATATCATTGATAGTCATTTATAGTTAAAGCATTTTGTAAAATAGATACAATACAAGAAACAAATATATATATATTTTTATATTGGTTCCCTAGGAAGTATATTTCTTCAGTAGATTAGTAGAGAGAAAAAACAAAGAGTGAGGAGGCATACCAGCTGGGAAAGGTAGTCAGACGAGATGAATAGTGTCAGTCTGGGTTGGTGCAAGGGCATAACCATTGTGATTCTAGGAAGATTTTTAGTTGCTTCTTAAACAGTGGGGTGGATGAGCGGGATGTTTGTTCACTTGGAAGCTTGTTCCAAGTGTTACCAACAGAGTTAGTGAACAGGCAATCCCCAGATTTGTTGCTTTATTTTAAGGTAGATACTAATATCCTATTTGCAGATCTTAGGGTTGTTAGGTTTTTGGATTGGCTAATAAGGTTGCAGAGAATGGGAGTATTTGTGGGATGATGCAGAATCTTATGAATGATTGTAAGCTACTGTATAAGAAGCTGACATTGTAGTTCCAGCCATCCTAATAGCAGTGATGGGTTTTAAATGGGGATCCAGTGGCAAATCTGGCTATGTTATTATAAGATGTTGCCAGTTTGCTGATATTGCTTTTGGAGAGGTTTGTATAGACTGGGGAAGCATAGAGAAGGGTGGAGATTAGGTGTGTTTGGGTGATAGCAGACCTAGTTGAAGCTGTGAGAAACGGTTTATAAAGGAAACCAAGTTTTCTATTAACTGATCTAATAGTTAGGTTAATTTGTTTGTGAAAGTTCAGATTATTATCAGTAGTCACACCTAGCAGTTTGGTGGTCAAGTCGGGAGCTATTTTAGTCCCATTGTTGGATGTGACTGTAAAGTTAATAGCAGGGGGACTTTGAAGTGGGAGAGAGCAATAATCATTTGTTTTTTTTTGGGGGGGGTTAAGGAGGAGACAGCGTTGATGGAACCAGTTTTCGACTAAGTTAAACACTGTTTGGGTCTTGGTTTGAAGCTCTGCAGGTGATGAGGTGCTGCATATTAATGACAAGTCGTCAACGTATTGTATACAGGTGGCCTGTGGGATGGATGCTTTCAGTTCATTAATGAAAATAGTAAAGAGGAGGGGGACACCAAGGGAGATGGGGAGTTGAGTGGATAGCGTTTTGTCCCGGAGTACTGCTTGGTGTCTATTTTCTAAGTAGGACTTAAACCACTGGACTGTTTGGGTGTCAAATGAGAAAGATCTTAGGATATCTGACAATAGTTGATGATTCACCATGTCAAATGCTTTGGAGAGGTCAATGAAGAGGGCTGAGGACAGTAAGTTGTTGTTATGGTTTTTATTAATGCAGTCTATAAAGGATAGGAGTGCTGTTGTAGTACTATGGAATGGCCTAAAGCCATGCTGACAGTCCACTAGTAGGTGGTTTTGGAGGAGATGATCAAGTAATTGAAGATGAATACATCTCTCCATAATTTTTGCTAATGGGGAAAGTAGGGCTATGGGGCGGACGTTAGAGAGTTCATTTGAGTTACCTCCCTTGTGGAGTGGAATAATGTGTGAGACTTTCCATCGATAGGGGATGGAACATTCTGTTATGGTTCTGTTAATTAATATGGAAATTGGGTAGGCAAGTACTCCAGCTGCCATTTTCAGGTATTCAGCTGGTAGGAGGTCAGCTGATGGAGTGCAGGGTTTAAGTTTGAAAAGTAGGTTGGGTATAAGGGATGTTGGGACAGGTTGGGGGTGTAATGTGTGGGGTAAGTTGGTTGGCAGGGGTGACTCAGCAGTGGTAACAGGTGGTATGGGCGGTAAGGTATTGGCTAATGATTGGACTGTTCCAGAGAAATATTTGTTAAAAGTATCAGCAATTTGGCTGGGAGAGTTCTGAGTCAAATTAGTGGAGGTAGGTGTTTTGGAGTGTCCAGGGTGGAGCAATTTATTTATTCCAGATAGGAAGTTTTGTGGGTTTTGATGTTGGGTCTGTTGGAATGTGAGGTAATAGTTTTTTTTATCAAGGAATATAATTTTTTTTGTGACATTTCTAAGCTGCGTAAAGTTTAGGTGATCAGTAGTTTTTAGTATGTCTCCATTTGGTTCAGGCTTTATTTCTCAGTCTCATTTTTTGCCTTGTTTCATTTATGAGCCAAGGAGCAGGTTTGCTCCTAATTCTAACAGTGCAAGAGGGAGCATGGTGTTCCAGAATTTGTAAGAATTTATTGTTAAAGTATGAGACTGCTTCATCAAGAGGTAGGGATTTTAGGGGCGACCAATTGCAAGCTTTAAGCTCAGCTTGAAAGTTAACTGGGTTTAAATTTTTCTTGTTACGTGTAGTTCTAAAGTTAATTTGGTTGGGGATTGAGGTCTTTTGTCTGGATATGAAGGTCAGAGAGTGGTCACTAATATCATCGGGGAGTAAACCTGTTTTGTATACTTGGGGATTACTGTTCACTAGTATCCAATCTAAGGTGGTTTGTTTGTTGCTAGGTTTATGGGTTCTGGTAGGGGAGGTGATGGTTTGATGAAATCCATAAAGATTGATGTGAGTAGTTGGATTTCCAGAAGTACAACATTTCCGGTCAATATTAAAATCCCCAAGGAGTATGGTTTCTTGTGGGAAGGAGGTGGAGAGCCAACTAAGGGTGTTTTCAAGAGTATTTATGTTATTACCTGGGGGCTGTATGAGCAAATAATGTATATGGATTTATTAGCATTCACTTGGAGCTTGGATATTAAGATCTCAGCATTAGTAGGTGAGGGTGGTTGAGTATCTAGTGAGGTGACCTGAACCAGATTTGAACAATATTGCTACCCCACCACCGTTTTTATTTAGACGGTCTAGTCTTAGGATGTTGTAGCCAGGTGGGATTATATCATTGTCTTTAGTAGCTGGTTTGAGCCAGGTTTCTGATAGACATAGGATGTCAAAGGTATGTAAATCTAGTAGGGCGTGCAGCTGGGTGATTTTATTGTTAATGTTACGTATGTTCAGGTGAGCTATGAGAAGTGTGGGGATTTAGTGGGGGTAAGTGAGGTGTAGGGGTGGGTAGATTGGGAATTACATGTGGATATGCTAGGACCAGGGTTTGGATGAATGTCACCATGTAGTAGTAGATGCTGTTGGGGATTCTGTGAGAGTTTCCAAAGTTTACATAAGATGGGGTCAGTTTTTCTGGTTTGGAAGTGTTTAATATGGGTTAGTCTATGGAAATGTGGTAGAAGGTAGGATGAAGAGTATGTTATATTACTATGGGTTTGAGAGGCTGGAGAAGAGAAAGGGGTTATTTGTTTTAAGGGGCTGTTAAGTTTGGTACGGCTTAGGTGTTTATAGCAGGTGAGGCTGTGGGATAGTAGGAGTGTGGTAAGGACTGTGGACATGAAGAGTACATTAAGATGTCTTTGTAAACTAGAGATAGCCATAGTAGGATGGGATAGTATAGGATAGCTAGGAGGTGTAGGATGAGTAAAATAAAGTGATTAGTGATTCTGGAAGGACATGATTAGGGCGTGTCTATGTAAAGAGAAGGTTTTCACTTGAGAGGCTATCTTAACCTCAAAGTTGTCTTTGCTTGACTTAATTAGCCCTCCTAGTTGCCTATTTTGATGAGTGTTTTTGTCATTATGAGCATTACCCTTCCTAATTGTACTGTCCTCCCATATTTGTGATCACAAGGTACAATTTGTTGGAGCCTCTAGTAAGAGTGTTCACTATCTGGTCAAGGGTGTTTGTATTAATGAAGTCCAGGAATCTCTGTGTCTGTAGTTTTGAGGTTGTGTAGGATTCCCAGTCTATAGAGAGGTAATTAAAGTCTCCCATGAACAGGGTGTTAGGTTGGATAGTAAGTGTATCCAGCAGGTCCAAGTATGCATTGTGAGTTTCTTGGGACATAGAGGGTGACCTATAGATGGCTAGGGCATAGGATCACAGGATCATAGGAGGTTACAAGGCTATTGGCCATGAGGCCCTTACAAACCTAGCCAAGAAATTAGCCCATGTTCCGACAAGTCAGCACCTGATGAACCCTGTCCAGCAGGGACACAGGTGGAATCCCATGGGTATATTTTCTGTTCCCCATCCAGTTATCCAGGTTGCGCTTAAAAGGGTTAATGAGGTACTATGCTTGATGTGGAGAGTGAGTCTATTCCACAGAAGGGGGAGTCTCTGGGACACAAATCTGTCCTGCCAACAAGTCCTACTGATGTCACAGACCAGGTTGAAGCCGTGTGTACAGGCTACTCGAGTGGAGTTTGACTTGTGGATATGCAGCACTCTCATCAAGGTGGAGTCTGATATCGCTTTGTATGCCAGACAGAGGTCACCTCTGAGGAGTCTGTATGAGACTGAGTAGAGGTACAGGGCTTTTAGCCTGTGTAGGGTAGATTTTTGAGGCACTGGATACTCCTGGTGAGAAACTTCTGGGGTCTCTCCAGCTGCTGCATGTGCTTTCTGAGGTACATGCTGAATGGGACATTGTATTCAATAATGGGTCTTATAAGGGAAGAATACAGGGATGTTATGACCTCCTTGTCCCTGGAAGAGATACCCTTACTAATGAGGTGGGCCATGTAGAAAGTGTTACATACAACGGAGGCAACATGGTGGTCAGTTTGCTATCAACCTGGGTGCCCAAGTCCCTCACGAATGATTGCGTGTTTAGGACCTTGTTATTAATGTGACAATTTGTGGGGACGTCACTCTCCCCAAAAGGGATGATGATGCATTTTTTGGCATTTAGTTTGAGGCCATGTTTCTGGCACAGTCATTTGTTTGGGTGAGACCCTTTTGGAGGATGTCCACATTACTAGGGGAATTGATGATAGGTACAGGATTTTTTCTATGGTGGGCTGCACATGGAGAAACTCCAGTGTGTCATCCTGTCTGAACACCCCAGAGGTATGCTTGTTATTGATGTATATTGAAACGTCTCCACTTTTAACCCTTGTCTGTGCAGCTACTGGTCTATATCAGGTGACCCATTACTGATGTACTTGCCTCACCTTCACAAATCAAATGGTATCAGACATACTCGATTCAGGGAAGTAAACCTGTTCTGCAGCATTAGCAGAACAGTTTGGAGGGGACAGTACTGGAAAAGACTGCGCATCTATGTAAAACAAAGTCCATCCCTGATCTCATTCAAAAGTAAATTGGATCAATGAATGGGAAATAAGAATTTTACCCCAGGACCCCCCCCCCCATACTACTAATAGGCAGAGGCAACTCCTAAATGTTTTATCCCAATCCATGGGCGCCCTCCAAGCATCTATGCTTTGATCTAATAACTAACACTAGAGTAATGATCTAATAACTAACACTAGAGTAATCTATACATACATACAGATCTTGAAAAGGAGTTGGGAATGTAAATTCCAATGGGATAGATTAATTTTAAACACCCAGTGGGATAATTGGTTAGGCTTAAAATGGCCAGCAAGGACAGCTAGCCAAGTACTAACTTATGAACCTATAGGAAATGGGTGACAACTGTGTTCAGTGCCTAAACAGAATCCCTGTACAGGAGTTTTACAAGACTGTAACACAGAGGTCACATGACATCTTTTCAGGCAGTAATGGACTTAACATGCATGGAACACATAAATACTGTGTAAGCAACAACATCAAGGCATCAGTAAGGCTATTTGTACTCTACATTTGAGACAGGTGATTCTGACTAGTTTTAATATGCAGCATATAATAAGATTACTTGTGTAAAAGATAAATTAGAATTTCTCTTATTCTAATGGAAAACCATGAGAGGAAATTCATGTTTCACATACCAGCAAGAGTCACATGAATGGCTTCAAAAAGAATTAAGGATTTTATGACTTTTAAAAAGCTTCCGTCTTATTAGCATACAATTTATACACTTGGCAAGGGCTGAGAAAAGGTGACAAGGGAAGATATGAGTAAAATACAGGGCTTTGAAATCACTCACACTTTACTGGCCTGGAGTCGTATTCTGTATGGGTGACCCGTAAAGGCTACTTTTAGATAAGAGGCATGAGTCACTCTTACGCGTGATGTTTCTTAAAATATACCGGAGTATTATATGACTTTGAAAGGCTGGATGTTTCTGTGAAGTTATAAAGCACCCTGATGTAGGTTTGGAGGGCCAGCAGTTCTGCAAACATGCCACTCTATTGTAAAATCTCTAATTTGCAGCAAAAAGTGATGGTCAGGTGACCACAGAGCACATAATATGTGCTACAATCTCTTGAGGACCTCTCAATTTTCCCTGTTTTGATTGTTCCTATTTTCAGGCCTGATTTAGAATGTCCCTATTTTTGGAGGTATGTCCCTATTTTCAGGCTGATTTACCCCATAACACTATTTATTGAATCTCCCCTAATCACATGTAAATTTCAGAATTCCCTTTAATCACTTAATTATAGAAGCTGTTTAGTACACAGAAGAAGCGCACAACATGACCAACATACTAGTGGCACCAATAATTTAAAACATCTTACATCTTCCTTTTCCAGAAGCAAAAATAAATAACCTTCTGTGGTAGAATTTTGCATTATAGTTCATTCAAGTCTACACATTTTACACCGAGTCTTTGATAATGTGCTTTTATTCCTCCATCTTTTTTTGTCGCTTTGTTTTTGAAATGTTTCTCAGTGGTATTCCACATTCCTACCAAAAGTGGAAGGAGTTATGTGCAATTTGGTATTCAAATATTATGCTAAGTATTTGTTCCAGATTGTTGGCTTGATGTACCTACTTTACAAGGGCCTTCATACCTATTGTCAAGTTCTACAGGTTGAGGTTTATGCCTGAACATTGTTGCTTGCTTTAAGTAGCTATTTTCTTACATCACACATTTTACAATTTGGAATTTTAGAAAAATTCCATTTAGTAAAATATTAAAACTACTAAAGTAAAATAAAGTACATTTAAACTAAAATGTGTTTTTAGTCCTAAGACGATATGGTCCTATGACATAGCTGTTTAGCAAGGGATTGATTCATTGGTTAGAAATACACCAGAACAAAAAAAAAAAAAACATTTTTTTATTAACATTTATTTACTGGGAAAGTCTAACTGGCAATAACAGGTCCCTTTTCAGTGAAAGGCTGAGAAAAAAGCTCCATAGTTATTTATTTACTTTAATTTATAGGTTCATAGGTGTGTACTAGGCTAATGGCCCTGGAGCCTTTACAAGCCTAGCCCATAGGATTACCATAGAATCCTGCCACCCAACCATAGTTCCCAGTGCCTCTGTCGAGTAGAGCCACTGGAGTGATCCTCAGGGTGAATTTTCTATTTCCCATACACTCATCAAGATTTCTCTTGAAGAGGGCCAGTAATGTGCTCTGCTTGAAATGTATGGAAAGTCTATTCCATAGCATGCGCAGTCTCACAGTCTCTGGGCTATGAACCTGTCCCTCCAGCATGTTTTGTTGATTGTGGTAATGAGGTTGAGGTCTATGGAGCATGTGGTGCAGAGGGATTGGGATTTCTTTAGATGTAGTATTTCTAACAGAGCTGGGTCTAACAGAGCTGGGTCAAGCAGACAATGCCTATAAGTAGGCGATATGAGACAGAGAATAGTTGGAGTTTTTTGAGTCTGTCCATATAGGGCAAGTGTTTAAGACCTAGGTTCCTCTTTGCGGCCTCTCCAGTTGTTGCAAGTGTCTAGTGAGGTACATGCCAAATGGGGCATTGTACTCAATGATTGACCTAATGAGGGAAGAGTAGAGGGAGACAATGACCTCTTTCTTTCTGGATGCAAAACCTTAGTAATGAGATGTGCCACATAGAAGGACTTTCTGACCACAGTGGCAATGTGGTGGTCAAAAGAGAGGTTGCTATCAACCTGTGTTCCCAGATCTCTTATAATGCCTTCTGTGTTCAGTGGACTACCATCGATGTGGTAATTCATGGGAATTGGGTTTTTCCCAAAAAAGATGATGACACATTTTTTGGCATTGAGCTTAAGTCCATGGTTCTGACACCAGTCGTTGATCTCAGTGAAGCCTTTCTGTAGGATGTCAACATCACTTGGTGAGTTAATAATAGCTCCCAACTTGTAATTGTCTGTGAACTTTGTCAGCCAGAGTCCCTTCATGTTTGCCTGGACTTCTGAGAAGTAGATACCAAAGAGGAGAGGACCCAGGACCGATCCGTGTGGGACTCCACTCGTGATTGGTCAGCAGTCTGACTTGGAGTTAGCTACTTTCACACTGTGGGTTCTATCTGTGAGCCAGTTTGCAACCCACCTATTGCTATAGGGGTTGATACCTAGCTTAGTGAGGTTTTCTATGTTTCCTGAGTGGGGAATGATATCAAAGGCCTTGGCCAGATCAAGGTAGGCTGTATAAACAACCTTGCCTTCATCCACAGCTCTGGTGACAGACTCAAAGAAGTCGACCAAGTTGAGCAGGCAAGATCTGCTCTTCACAAAACCAAACTGTGTGGGATCCAGAGTTTGGTGATTCCCTATATCCTTGTTTATTAGGTCTATGATGATGCATTCCATAGCTTTGCATATCAGACTTATCAGGCTAATGGGGTGATAGTTCCCAGGGTCTGTAGTTGCTCCTCCTTTGTGGAAAGGGATGACTGCAGCAGTGTGCCATTTGGTAGGGACAAAGCCTGAGGTAAGGTTGTGATTGAACAGGGCACACAGGTGAGGTGCTAGTTCACTCTGTAGTTCATGTAGAACACAGCCAGGGATATTGTCAGGTCCCCTAGAAGCTGTATTCTTGGCCTTGGCCAGTGCTGTTTTAACCTGTGCAGCAGTAGTACTGGGTTCCTGGCAATCTACTGGTATTATGATTGGTCCTTTGTGGGGGGGGAGAAGGGTAAATTTGGCACTGAATCTGTCGGCCAGTATATTGGCTATATCTGTTGGCTCAGTATAGGAGGTGCCATTGTGCAGTAGCTCCTAGCAAATCTGGGTATTGCCATGGAGGGTCTTTACATAACTATAGAAGGCCTTGTGGTTGTCTTTACTATCTGCTGCAATTCTGTTTTCATAGCTATCTTTAGAGGATTTGATGAGGGATCTCAACTTTTTGTTGAGGCTGATAAGGGAGTTTTTCCAGTCTTGGGACTTCACCTTATTCTGCATTAGTTTCCTCCTTCTGTTGTAGAGTTTGTTTATGGCAGGGGACCACCAGATTGGCTTCTTTTTTGGAGGAGAGTGTCTTGGTTCTATTGGGTATGGTGAGATCCTTGCATTTGTGTATGTGTTTGTACAGTGCATTGGTGTATGATTTGGCTGTCATGCAACTATTCTCCATTTGCATGGGTGCCGTGATGTTAGCCACCTCTGTTTTTAGGAGTGAGCCCAAAATTAGCTTTGGAGAAGTTTTTCATGGTTGTTACCTTTGCGGGGGTGGGAGTAATGTGGATTTCCAAGGTGATTAGTTTGTGGTCGGATCTAACCAGGGAAGAGTTGACTATTGGTGTAGAGCAATGGTTGCCCATGTTAGTAATGACCAGGTCAAAGATGTTGCTACCTCTAGTGGGGGTAAGAATGAGCTGGTCCAGGGCATTGGAATTAATGAATTCCAGGAAACGTTGGGCAAGTGGATTGGTACATGAGTAGTTTTCTCAGTTAATGGAGGGATAGTTGAAGTTGCCCAGTATGAGAGTGTTAGGTTGGACCCTAATATTCTCCAGGGTGCTTAGGAACATGAAGTGTGAGTCTTGGGACATGGTTGGGGACCTATAACAGGCTACGATTAGAATCGCTGTCTTGCCCAGTGTTAGCTGCACCTGAAGTATCTCTGATGTGTTATGTTGGGCTACCAGTCTGGAGGTGTGTGCATCCTTTATGAATATGGAAACACCACTGCCTTTGGAGCTTCAGTTCAAGTTCTGGGGCTGAAAGGCGTGGAATGAGTTATAGCCTGGTAGTGCAGGGATTCTTTCTGCTGCCTTGAACCAGGTCTCTGTTACAGCACAATTGTCAATGTTCTCCAATTTAAGGAGTGGTTTGAGTGAGTGCATTTTCAGATTTAGACTTCTAGCATTGAACAGCATGAGCCTCAGATTGCATTTGTTTGTTGCTGTTACTGTGGTAATTTGGTCTTTGGAACACTGCCTAAAATAGGCTCTATAGGGGTGGTAAGAGCCTTGGCCAGTATCCAGAAGCCCAGGGTGACAGATGCAGGCCATCTCTGGCAAAGCATCGAGGTCTGTCAATCATGTCATCCCAGGCAGACAGATACTGGATCCCCTTAGAATGACACCAGGAACTTAGCGTTTGTTTACCGGGAAAGTCCACTGGGCCTATAAGAGCCCATTTTCAGTGGAGGCCTAGGGAGAAAATCTCCGACAAGAACACAGGTACAGAAAATATTAAATATTAAATATCAATTCATACAAAAGTAGATACAGTGTTACACATAGTGATTACAGTAATATATACAGAATATATACACAAAAGCAGGAATTTAGTTTGTTGCCAGATTAATTCAATCAAAAAGGTATAAACAGAAATATATTACTCAGCATTCTTGTACTAGTATCAACAAGTGATGCAAAATAATAATTATGGAGAAAATATCATCAGTCAGTAGAAGCAAAAAGCACAGGAGTTTAGTTATTGTATAAGGAGAAGGTTAGGTTATAGAGCAGGTACAGAGCCAGGAAGGGTTGTTATAGAGCCAGTACATAGCTAGGAAGGGTTGTTATAGAGCAGGTACATAGCCAGGAAGGGTTGTTATAGACAAGTACATAACCAGGAAGGGTTGTTATAGAGCAGGTACATAACCAGGAAGGGTTGTTATAGAGCAGGTACATAGCCAGGAAGGGTTGTTATAGAGCAGGTACATAGCCAGGAAGGGTTGTTATACAGCAGGTACAGAGCCAGGAAGGGTTGTTATAGAGCCAGTACATAGCTAGGAAGGGTTGTTATAGAGCAGGTACATAGCCAGGAAGGGTTGTTATAGACAAGTACATAGCCAGGAAGAGTTGTTATAGTGCAGGTACAGAGCCAGGAAGGGTTGTTATAGAGCAGGTACATAGCCAGGAAGGGTTGTTATAGAGCAGGTACATAACCAGGAAGGGTTGTTATAGAGCAGGTACATAGCCAGGAAGGGTTGTTATAGAGCAGGTACATAGCCAGGAAGGGTTGTTATACAGCAGGTACAGAGCCAGGAAGGGTTGTTATAGAGCAGGTACATAGCCAAGAAAGGTTGTTATAGAGCAGGTACAGAGCCAGGAAGGGTTGCTATAGAGCAGGTACATAGCCAGGAAGGGCTGCTATAGAGCAGGTACATAGCCAGGAAGTGTTGTTATAGAGCAGGTACAGGGTCAGGAAGTGTTGTTATAGAGCAGGTACATAGCCAGTAAGGGTTCTTATAGAGTAGGTACATAGCCAGGAAGGGTTGTTATAGAGCAGGTATAGAGCCAGGAAGGGTTGTTATAGAGCATGTACATAGCCAGGAAGGGTTGTTATACAGCAGGTACATAGCCAGGAAGGTTTGTTATAGAGCAGGTACATAGCCAGGAAGGGTTGTTATAGAGCAGGTACAGAGCCAGGAAGGGTTGTTATAGAGCAGGTACATAGCCAGGAAGGGTTGTTATAGAGCAGGTACAGAGCCAGGAAGGGTTGTTATAGAGCAGGTACATAGCCAGGAAAGGTTGTTATAGGGCAGGTTCAGAGCCAGGAAGGGTTTTTATAGAGCAGGTACTTAGCCAGTAAGTGTTATTATACAGCAGGTAGATAGCCAGAAAGGGTTGGTATAGAGCAGATACAAAGGCAGGAAGGGTTGTTATACAGCAGGTACGTAGACAGGAAGGGTTATTATAGAGCAGGTACATAGCCAGGAAGGGTTGTTATAGAGCAGGTACATAGCCAGGATGGGTTGCAATAGAGCAAGTACATAGCCAGGAAGGGTTGTTATAGAGCGGGTACATAGCCAGGAAGGGTTGTTATAGAGTATGTACATAACCAGGAGGGGTTGTTATAGAGCAGGCACGTAGCCAGGAAGGGTTGTTATAGAGCAGGTACAGAGCCAGGAAGGGTTGTTATAGAGCAGGTAGATAGCCAGGAAAGGTTGTTATAGAGCAGGTACATAGACAGGAATGTTTGTTATAGAGCAGGTACATAGCCAGGAAGGGTTGTTTTAGAGCAGGTACAGAGCCAGGAAGGGTTGTTATAGAGCAGGTACATAGCCAGGAAGGGTTGTTATAGAGCAGGTACATAGCCAGGGAGGGTTGTTTTAGAGCAGGTACAGAGCCAGGAAGGGTTGTTATAGAGCAGGTACTTAGCCAGGAAGGGTTGTTATAGAGAAGGTACATAGCCAGGAAGGGTTGTTATAGAGCAGGTACATAGCCAGGAAGGGTTGTTATAGAGCAGGTACATAGCCAGGAAGGGTTGTTTTAGAGCAGGTACAGAGCCAGGAAGGGTTGTTATAGAGCAGGTACACAGCCAGGAAGGGTTGTTATAGAGCAGGTACAGAGCCAGGAAGGGTTGTTATAGAGCAGGTACATACCAGGAAGGGTTGTTATAGAGCAGGTACAGAGCCAGGAATGGTTGTTATACAGCAGGTACAGAGGCAGGAAGGGTTGTAATACAGCAGGTACACAGCCAGGAAAGGTTGTTATAGAGCAGGTACATAGCCAGGAAGGGTTGTTATAGAGCAGGTACAGAGCCAGGAAGAGTTGAGATGATTTTTCAGTTAACAAATCTTACAAGATGCCATACAATACAATGAAAAACATCAAATGTTAGATTTCACATACAACAGACAAAAATTAATACATAAAGAAAAAAAGCAGAAAAGAGATTCTCGATATTTTATTCCAGAGAGTTACCTTTCAGTTTTAGAAAGTAGCAATGATAACGGTAAGACCTTTCATTAGTTCAGTCGACACGTGCAATAGAATACGTAGGGCATTACTACTACATAGCAGATTGGTTGGTAAAGATTTCTAGGGTGCGTAAGTTATCGGGTCTTCTGATGAAAGCCCAGAAGCCTACATTATGCAAGACGTCCAAACGATACCACACATAGACAGAGGTGAAGAAAGGTTTACCCATCAGAAGAGTGACAGGAGTGTAGTTTGGGACCAAGAGGTGGGTCCTGAGGTTTGATCCATCATGTAGTGGCAGTGGTCAGAAAAGCATGATATGAGCAAAAGGAGAAAAGTAGCACACAACAAATTCAGCCTTTTACTTGGTTCATCTCACAAGTAAAGGGATTGCATCCAGAAAAAAGGAGGTTATTAACTCTCTGTACTCCTCCCTCATTAGGCCAATAATTGAGTACAACACCCTTTTTGGTATGTACCTCTCCAAACACCTGCACCAACTGGAAAAGTCACAGAAATACCTCACAAAGAGAATCCATGACCTCCAAGACCTGTCCTATGCAGACAAGCTCAAATCATTATCACTCCACTCTGTATCATACGGATTGCTCACAGGTGATCTGTGTCTCACCTACAAGGCAATCTCAGACCCTGCTCTATTAAAGATGCATATCTGTAAGTCTAACTCCTCACATAGTACCAGATCGAAAGGCTTCAATCTAATATGTGACATAGCAAAACCTGCTGAAGAGACAGTTTTGTCTTCCAGAGGCTGCCCCGTCTCTGGAATAAATTCCCCATACACGTCAAACAAATTACATCACTGACTGCAACATTGAAGAGTGAACCACAAATTTGTCCCAGGGGTTCCATCTGTGTCACTCATTGACGGGTGACAGGTGCTGATTGAGGTTTCTTTATTGGAGATAAACTCTTGGCTAGGCTTGTAAGGGCTCCAGAGCCTTTAGCCTAGTAATCTCCTATGATCCTAAGTATTTTGGATTTATGATTTGTAGGTCTTGTGGGAGAGTATTCCAACATTTGGATGCATAATGAGGAACACATTGCTTCACCATATTTATTGTTTGGTCTGCAGACTTAGAAAAGATATGTGTATTTAGACCTGCGAGAAATACATGGGGAGTACCACAGCATTCCCGTCCTCAGAGTTGGACATTTGGTTGGGTGATAGGGAGTACCATAACATTAATATCTTCAGTGCTGGACATTTGTTTTGGTGATGGAGAGTACCATAACATTACTGTCTTCAGTGGTGCATATTTGTTTGGGTGATGAAGTATACTTTGGGCCAATTTAAGTTGACCAAATGTTTGCTAGAAGGGGAATTCCAACCGGTTTCATTGGCTGACTGCTAGGTAATGAAGGTTTTACTTGAGACATGGGTTGCTATGTTCACTATTTTATTGCAACATTGATTCTGTTTTGTTATAAAGGAGGAGATGATATTTGTGGCCTTTCAATATTGCAAGGTGAGGTATGGAGGTGGTTTGTAGAGACTTAGTTTTATATCAGTCTTTTTGATGGTATTTTGTTTGTGTGACACCAATTAATTTATTTAATTTAAAAATATATAAAGCACAACTCATTTGCTAGAGCAGAGCAAGGATTAATGGAAAGAATGCTAACCTGAAGTGTGCAGGACAAAGAATTCCTTCCATAGCCTGAGAGTGGTACAGGACCGCCAAAATTTATTTTTTTTAATTCCTACTTTGTATTCAGGAAGGAAGAGCATTGTTTGCAAATAAGCTGTAAACCGAGAAACACCTGTTGCATATTCATTGCAGCAGTATTTTCTACTGAAAAAAAACACACTTATGCTTATTTCTTACAGCAACAATAACTGCCAGTCAGGAATGCCTGGGTGTCCGATATATACATGCAGTTAAACAGATTCTGCTGATGGGCAGGTGGGCAGCAGGACTGCAATGTTAAATTCAAAAATGCATGTGAAAACTGGTAGTAATGGGTGAAGGCTGCCATCCTAGTCAAATATAATCTGGTACATAATTCTGTCATTTGTAAATATAAATGTTGAAATACAGGCTTGTTTTCTTAAATGAAAGAATATGCTGTGAAATGTTGAACTTAAAACAATGTAGCAACATTGACCTCTGCTGTAAAGAAAGCTAAGTCAAGCATTTCTTGTCTGTCCTTTGAAATTAAAATTATTTCATGTCTGTCCCTTTGAAGTTAGAATTTGGAGTCAATGTGGAGTGAAGCAGCCTAGCTATTTTTTAACTTAAGGAATAATTACTAGAGTTTACATGTGGAATTTCTTTTATTGATGTAGTTTCCTGCAGCTGCAAGATAACAAGAATGTAGTATCTGTTAGCCTGGGAACACCAGGAAAGTGAAATGATGTAACAGGAATCAGGACTGAAAATAGCAATTTAAACAGAAAGAATCAGAAGGCATTAAGCATTTTGTCTTGAACATCCAAATCACAGCACTGTCTTGCTCATATGTAAGTTATCTTAGACTTGTGTTTTATTTTAGAAATAGCTAGGAACTAGAAAGATTAGACTAAGTGTTTTTCTGTGATGTCAGAAATTTACTACTGTATTATTTTAAGTATTTCCCTGTGATCTCTGAACTCTTGACTAGCACTATGTAGTAGAAAGTATTGTCTTGTGTTTTTAATTATTCATTATTAAATATTTTAAACCCTTTTAACTGTGGCTGTTTTGTGTAGAGATAAGTTAAGCTCTAAGAGTACATTGCATGCTTATATTAATTCTGTACCAAGTCACTCTAATAAGCCTTGACTGTTTAGTCACAACTACCAATTGGATAATAATATTGCACAGTAATAATTGGACACCCTTTTAAGGGCCTTTAAATAGATGATAAGTATTAGTGGGTGGTGGAAAGTGGAACTACCGTATAGTCTGGGAGAAAGGGGCACAGCTGGAGAAACTGTGCCAGACTTCCCCAGGAGTGCCTGTGTGGTTGTATAAACTCTTCTCAAAGTGCATGTGTGTGTGTGTGTGTGTGTGTGCATGTATCAGCTGCTTGGTATTTTGTACATTTTAACATGAAAAGTTGAACTATAGCATCCCATGGTTCTGCTATAAATTGAAATACAAGTCTATACTAGCTTAGGTCAGGAGCAAAATGTCCATTCCTGTACCAGATACCCCATTATTCTTCTGCTCTTTTAACACAAGCAGTTTACATTCCTTAATCCACTTATGAAGCTGCATGTTACTATTTATCTGTCTCTTTTATTTTTGTTAAGTAGATCTTTTCATAGCTGAGATTTATTTCTAATGAGTATATTAAAGTTGAATGAAATAGCCAAATATCAACGACACTAACATTGGCAACAAAAGGTTGACAACAAAAACGTTAACACATCACTAAGCATGCATCAAAGAATAATCTCATAGCATTTAAGTAAAAAACAAAAAATAAAAATATAAAAACCTTTTTTTTTCAGGGGGCAAGCCCTGTTGCACCCCTCATACCCCTCATGTAAGGTGCTGTGCTTCCCACATTTCCTGCTAATTTTATATTCCAACTCTGAGATTGCACAATATGATAGAAAGAGCATATCCCTCAATCCCAGAAATGTAGTTATCTCACACAACTATTATCTTGCTGCTTAGTCAACTTAATTGTCTTAATTAAACAGATGTCAGCATCCATAACAGTGGAATAAATTACTGTTTCTCATTTTACTATATTTTACAAACTTACATTAACCAATCAGATTGTCTGGTATTCTGAACTCATTTTATATCCATAAATTAGCATTCTCATGAACATCTGACAACATCCACATAGGCCTGTCTTCTATATCTCACATTAACTTCTGGGATGTATATATTAGGTTAGAACATGCAACAGTAAGGACTGATGTGGCCGTAAGGACGGATTTGAGATACCTCAGAAATGTTGTTAAATGTAAGTTGAGATATTAGTCTCTCCTTGAAGAGGGAGTATTATGGCCAAGAGCAGAGATTCTTGATGGTTATCAGCCAGAATGTTTACTGGAGAATTCATTTGTCTCAGAGAAGAGGGAGTTATATGGTCAATATGAGGGACTGTTGGTGGTTACCAGACAGAATGTCAACTGAAAGAGATGAGGGAGCATTGTGGTGAAGAGTAGTGACTCTTGGAAGATACCAACTGTAGAGTGCACTGGAAGAGAGCATGGAGTTATAGAAATGCACCTAAGGATCTGTTGATCTCTTTGGAAGACTACCTGAAGCTTGTATGAGATTACTTGGAATCTTTAGTGTATGTGAAACCAGAACAATAAAACTTCATATGTGTTTAAGTGACATTTCTCACTATAAAAATAAGCTTGTTTTAATCTGACATTTGTGCTTCACTTTAAATAATGTGTACTTAATTCGACATTCTGCCTCTAGTATGAGTGTTATACACTACACTGATGTTTTTTAGTGGGCAAAATTTCGTCATTATACTACTGTTGTTTCATTTGTTCCTTACAGCCTGAAATTGTACCTACATTTGCTGCTTAATTTCCCCAACCAAGACGAATGAGACCGTTGTTGCATGAGTGGACGTCTGTCCTTTTTGTCCACATGGAAAAGCCTGTGGAAATGATGCTGCAGAACAGCATGACGGTAAATCAGTGCAGAATGGATTTTCAGGAGAGCAGTTAGGTAACTGATGGAACATTTAGTCAACAGATTAGGGGTGACAAATTATGCTAAATGAAAGATTGCTAGCTAGTAATGCTTCGTTTGGAAGTGAGGCAACTAAAGCCTGTAAAAAGATACATGCAAATGCATGCAAACACCCAGAAAATGTTAGTGAGATGCTATTTTGAAGATGAAGAATAAGCACTTTGATAAAACTGTTTAGTTTGTAAAGCTGCATCCTACAAAATGTGTTTTCGACCAAGCTTCTAGCAATTGTAGCTTTCAAAAATATGATTTCTAAGCAGCAGGGTAACAATGCAGTTGTACAAATCGGATGGGACAGAGCAATGGCTAGCACATTAGTGTCCGCGTAATGTCTCAGTGCCTCTACTAAGTTAGCGAGGTGCACAGTACTGGTTGATAGGAATGAAATGAAAAGATTAACTAGGTTACGAGAATATGCTCACACGTTTTAAGAAGTCTTATGGCCGTAAGCATAACACCTGTTTGATGACAAAGGTAGGAGCGATTTATGTTAAAAGAGATAAGAAAACTATCTTATAAAACATGAAGAAATTTGGTTAATGTTGAGTAACGTATTTTATCCCACGGCTTTAGTACCTAAACATGGTATTATAACAGAACAGAAATTTCACCAATTTATGATAGTCTGGACATTTTGTGTTAAGAGGACACAGTTCCACACAGTTACTGCGGTTGTAAATTGGTACAATCATAAGATGTCAGCTTTGGGTGAGCTCATTCAGGGTTTATTTCCCATTTGTAGCAGATTTTAATTCTAGGTCAGGTAAGTTGGTGCAGAGGATTAAGGCTCCAAATGGTTAATGAGCTGCTTCCTGTACAGGGTTCGAATCTTTCCACTTCCACTTACCTACAGTATCAGCTTCAGCAAGTCAGTTATTTATTTATTGACATTTGAGTGCTGGGAATGTCCGACTGGGTAGGTGCCCATTTTCAGTGGATGCCTGGGGCGAAAGCTTCAAAGTATTACAAAACATTTTAAAAATAATAATTTTACAATCTTCAAAAATAATACAAAAGCATATACAGCTTAAATAATTACAACAGATTAGACATAATGTGACAACATTGGTTAGAAACTGATACAACTTATATGAAAATGATGTCATATTTAGAGAAATTTACGTCAGTTTAGAGATATTAAAGGCAAGTTAATATAATGCAAACAGGAACTGCAATATGAAGGGAGAGAAAATGGCTTATTTAGACAGACAGGCAGGGGAGAAAGACTGACTGACGTTAGGAAGTGAGTGAAGAGAGTAAGGGGTAGTGAGGTATGAATAGGTACCTGTTACTATTTAGTGGTTTCGTTTATCCTGGAGTTGAACAAGAACAGAGCCAGACTTTGGCTAAGAAGTTTGTCAGAGTGGTTTTAAAGGACTGGAAGGAGGGTATTGACCTGATGAATATAAGTAAGGAGTTTCAGGCCTTAGCAACATGGTATGAGTACAGACCATGCTTAGCAGATTTGATAGGTTTGTGGTCAGAGAAAATATTTTAGTCATTGGATCATAAAGACCAAGTGGAAACAGTTGTGCAGAATGGTATTTAGTGCTGGACAAGCGGATGGATGCCTGGACATTTTATAGGTGATAAGAAGTTGTGTATATGTTAGTTGATGGGGCATTTCTAACCAATTTAGGCTTTTCAGTGCTATACAGTGGTGAGCCTTGAAAGGGGTATTTGCTGCAAATGTAGCCACTTTATTATAGCATTGCTCAAGTTTTACTTTTTGTGATGTCTGGAGGTTAGTGAGGATGGGGGGTGCCATAAAGTACTGAGGAAAGGAGTTAAGTAGTGGCAAGTGCAGTTTTAGTTGCTTCGGTGAGAAACGTTTTGACTCTATGAAGCTTCATTAGTTTTATAGGTGTTTTCGTTTTTATATAATTTTGTATATGCTGAATGTAATATTATCATCCACTATCAACTCTAATAATTTGATATGAGAAGTGACTTCAACTGGTTGTATTATTAAGAGAGAGAATTTTATTTTATGTTTTTCATGAGATAGACATTTTGGGGAAAAAAGTTGTTTGTTTTGGGAGGGGTTGAGCATAAGTTGTTAGTTACAAAGCCATGTTTCATTGGCTGTTAAAGGTGCCTGAGTAGTTTTTTGGAGATGTGCCTATGAATGTGGACTCATCTTTGCATTGTATTAGGGGGGCCTGTTGTGTGGATGTGCGGAGGGTGTTGGTGAGACTGTTAAAGATGAGGAGATGAAGAACAGAGCCTCGCGGTACACCGGTGGGGACTGGAAGGTATGGAGAGAGGACAGACTGCCATTTTACTGACTGAAACTTACTGGACAGGTAGCTTTTGTACCACAGAAGGGTAGGCTGAGAGATACCTAATAAGGACATTTGAAGTAGAGGTTTTCTGTGACAAAATGTGCCAAAGGCTTTAGATAAGTCTAGAAATAAGGAGGAGACAAGTTTGCCATTATCTCTAATATATAGGTTAGAAGTGCAATGCCAGTACTGTGGAAGGAATGGATGCCATGTTGTGTGGGGGTAGGAGTTCTTCCTGCAGAAAACAGTTTATCAGCTGTTTCTGGATACATTTTCAAGTATTTTGGAGAGGGGTGGATAAGATTGTTGTAGGTCTAAAGTTAGTGATACTTGTTGAATTTCCTAATTTGTGCAGAGGGATGATGTGTGATTTTTTCCAGACAGAGGGAATGTGGGACCCTGCATTGACCAATATATAAGGATCGAGCCAGGATCAGCAGTGCTAGTGGCGCTTGGTTTAAAGTCCTCTTTTGGAAGGTCATCAGAGCAAGGTTTGACTTAGCCAGCCAGTGCTCTGGGGCAGTTGAGAAATTAGGATATATTTCTCAGTGGTATCCTGAATTTCATGCCTAGTAACTACCTATGAACATGTGAACCTATGTGACCTTCATTTGCCTCAGGCAGCAATGGGGGGGGGGGGGCAGCAGCAGCTTTACAGAGTAGTAAGAGCACATCAGTCCTGAATACACTCCTAGTAAAACTGGGGTAGGACAGAGCAAGCCTGACTAACCACTGAGAAATACTTTTCTGAATACACTCCTAGTAAAAACAGGGTAACGCAGCAACAGCCCAACACCTTTCTAAAGTATGCAGTCCTGATAAAGAAAAACGATAGATGTAGAACTTTCAAGAGGAAGTAAAATTTGGCTTTAGCTAGATGTAATTTCCACACCTGTGTATTAACAGAAATCTATTAAGTATTTACAGAGCCCCCCAGTCATTATGTAAATGAAATAAATTACCTTTAGTGCGTGATACGGGGCCTTGTCAAAAGATTTTTAACCACAAAGGTAATGATGGATACCCTTGTGTAGACAGTGACGGAAAGACCTGTAGTGAGGAATTCTCTAAGTAAAAAAGGGAATCTGAACATAATCCTAGGTTTTCCTCTGTAAACCTTTATAGATTCATAAGGTTAAAACATAAGGCTCTTCAGAAACAGGGCTCTTAGTAGCAGGTAGTCAGATAAAAAGAAGTTACTGAGGTAAAAAGTTATAGAATTGTCAAAATCAACAGTAAAACAAAATCACTGACATGATTTGTCTTTCATAAAAGAAGAAATATGACAAGAAAAAAGGCCTGTACCTGCATTTTTGGCAAAGAGGCTAAACACCAGACCAGAGGTGAATTTGTAATTTCCCATCCAATGATCAAGGCTTCTTTTGAAGAGGGTCAGGAATGAACTCTCCTTTATGTAGACGGGCTATGAACTAAAGCTCTGTGTGAGGATGCTATATTAAGCATTGCCAGAAGAAATATAGTCTGAGTAAACAAAGAGGACAGCTAGATGAGCAGGGCCTCAACCCATACCGTGTTTTAAGTTAAAGAATAACTTACTCTGCAGAATAAATAGACAGAGAAAATATGCTGGGCCAGTTGTAGCTTACAAAATGTTTTACAACACTTGCAATGAAACTGGCACATAGTCACATTTTAGGAGGGCAATTAGGTATATACAAACTGAAACTTAAAATGTTATCTTGATTTTACTGGCCTGGTATAATGAAGGACATTGAAAACTTCTGTGCACCATATCCTGGGATCTTAACTACACTGACATCTGTGTTCATTATTGTGAGTCATTTGGCTCAGTTAGCTATTGATCTTTTAGACCACTTGGTGAAGTCTGGTAATGGATATGCTATGAACTTTCCTGAAGCAGTACCCCTGTGAAATACCAATGCTAAATCAATAGACAAAGAGCTAGTCTTGCATTTCTTTAGGGTAGGGATATCCAAAGGAATACTCACAGACCCAGGAGCCTTGTTTATGTCTAGGGCAATGCACCACCTCCGTCAGTCTTTTAAAGTAAAATAGTTAAGAACTTCAGTGTACCACCCTGACACCAGTGGGTTACTGGAGCACTTTCATAATTTAAGTACTGAACTGTATGTTAATGGAAGCCATAGAGCAGCATAATTCGAATTGCCAGTAACTTTCCTATCTGTTGTTTTTGAGACCTGTATCCCAGTCTTCAAATTTTCCCCATTTGCGTTACTATACAGGGGATATCCGGAAAGTTTGGAACCCCCATGTAAAAGTATAATAGCACACTTCATTGACTTGCATGATAGACCAAATGTTATTGTAATTGTAGCATATGCAAAGTGCCGAAGAAATGCAACAGTTGATGATATATATTTTATTTATTAACTTACAGTTTTTATATGGGGTACAGCACCAGCCATAGGAGTCCTTTGTCAGGCTCAGTCCAGGAGGTAAAATCTTTGTCAGACTATATAAATGTCTGCATACAGTCATAAAGTAGTGAAGTAGTTCAATACAGTCAATGCTTCTTTTAATTCATTCTCTGACATTGCAGATATTGAAGATAACAGAATATACATTATATTGAATTGTATGTATTATACACAACTGTTTTTATGTTTGTTAGCTAAGTGGGAGGATGGCAGAAACAGAATAAGTAGACATATGCAAGGGGGGGGGGGGACAAGAGAGTAGAGTAGGACAGTAGTGGTCAGGGGATAGAGGATTCCAATCTGTGGGACACAGGAAGTGTTCATAGAGATTAAATACGAGTGACGGAGTCAGCACTGGCTGGGCTGTGTAATTTTGGTACGTTGGAAAGAGATGTAAGAGACCTATTTGAATAGGAATTGTTTTAGCTGGAATCCGAATTTTGTGTAGGAACTGATTTCCTTAGTTTAGTAGGGATGGACTCACTCATTTTTGGACAAGACGGGAAAAGCTATTATCTATAGAGTGACGCTTAGTTTTGAGTGTTTGTAGGGATGTGCTATAGGGTGGAAAAGATCTTACATTGTAGTTAGTTTGCATGAGTCAGTTGGCAACGGAGACGATGCCAGTGTTGGAATTGCAGGGACAATAATAGTTTGGCTGTATGGTTCACTGAAAGCAAGTTGGCATTTTAGAACTGAGCAGCTATTCTCATTTTGGGATCATACAAGAATGCCAGTCTTGGAGGGGTTAAAACAGGGGAAAAGTGTTTGTGGTAGCCTGCTTTGCTGAGAATACATTCCTAGCAAGATGGCAATGAACCTTTCAGATGACAAAATAATGAGCAAAGTGAACGGCAAAATAAGAGAAACTGGAAACAAAAGATCTGAGCAAATGTATCATGTGAATGTGTTAAAACCTGAGAGAGAGAGAGAGAGAATGAGACCCCGAAGCTTCGGCAGTTAGCCTGGGTACTGAGATAGATGTCAATTGTGTAGTTCCATGAAATTCCTTCCTGGCTGTTGAAATAGACAAAAAATTGTCTAAGGCCCAAAATCAAGAAGTGAAAATGTTTTAATAAGAAATAAAGACAAACATTTTTCTGAGCTACCTGGTCAAACAAATTTAATCCAGCACTTTACTTAAACTGTGCCAGAGCAAAAGGTAAAGCTAAAATGATATAGGGTACCAGCATCCCAAATTAAAGCTATACATAAAGAAGCAATGAAGATGTCCTTACATTCACTGCTGCAGTATTCGTTTCAAATGGGATCCCCTTCCATTAAGCCCACCATCCAGCCATTTTACCAAAGTCTACCATTGCTTTAAGGTACGTTGAACGTCACCTATACACTTCTTGTGTAACATAGGGCATAAAGTTCATGTTTAGGCATACCATCCTCAGAAATTCTTTGCCGCCAGTCTGAACTGGCATTGGTCTGATACCACCATCCATTTTTCTATTTGTTGGCTTTCCAGTGATTACTCATGTTTGCTGAGGTCCTCACAGTTGCAGATACGTACCAGCTAGATTTATTTGTTCTTTTTTGTTATTTTTGTTATTGTTTTGTACTGTTTAGGGTTAATGTCATCCAGGAAGGGTAATTGCCAGTGTGGGAGACTGATTCCCCATAAAGACCACCACGATAAGTGTCTTTTTTGCCTAGAGCCATACGTCTTGTTCAGTTTGTCAGGTGTTTGTTCCGAAAACTCTTCAGTCGGCTTTTTTCCCTTCATTGTATCTTGAGAACCAGCATCTTAAGCTTCTTACTCAAGATACTATGGATGGAACTTCCTACCCTAAGGGTCGGTCATCAGGGAAGAAGAAGGTGCATAAGGTAAGACCAGAAGCTTTTGCTGTCCAGCATTTGCTGGGAGTTTCTCCCAAGGTTATTATGAACCCAGTGGCTTACCCAGTTGTATTGTCAGATTCCTCTACCACATCTGGGTTGGAGGCCGGTGAGGATCTCATGGGCAGCATGCCCAACAAGTGTTTGCAGGCATCCACTTCGGGCATTCAGGATTAACCATGGTTGACTGTTTCTGAGGGGTCTAGAGGGGTTCCGCATTTTCTTTTTAGGGAAGATGTTCCTACTACAGTTGTGGAATGCCGTACTGAGTCTGGGCCTTCACAGGTTTCTAGAATGGATGTCTCCTTAAAAATAAAAACAGAAAACTAATCATGTTTCTTTTATTCCTAGGGATCTACAAAGTGAGTGGCAGGCCTTTACTCAGGGGTTATTAGTGCTTTACTATGGTTAAGACCTCCTCAAGGGGTTTTGGTTCCTGCTCCTCCTTGGTCCTCTAATTCCCATAAAAGGCCTAGAGTATTCAATTCTTCTTAGAAAGAGGTGGATTCTGATGATGACTCCCTTAGTTATTCTACCCAGATTCCTTTTCCTTTAGATTACGGGTCTGAGGAGGAGGGCTCTCATAGTCCAGATAATCCGTCTGAGGAAATTTCCTTTGGGGACACAATCTCTCGGATGATAGAATTGTTTAAATGGGATTGTACTCGGGTTTCAGATATCCATAAGAGGTACTATGAGGTACTGCAGATGGAATCTCCTAAACCTGTGGCTATTTCTCCTGTCTTGGCTGCTTTATTGGATTTTTTTCCAATGCCTCTAAACCACTGCATTCTCTGTCCCCTGCTCCCAAGAAGTCTGATAGGTTTTATAGGTGCCTGAGGATTGTTCCTTTTTGTTTAAATGTCCTGCTGCTGACCCCTCTGTGGTGTCTGTAGCCTCTGATAAGCCATCTCAATTACCTCCTTCATCCAAGTTAATGCCTTCTGACAAGGACAGTAGAACCATGGATAGGCTGGGTAAGAAGGTTTCTACTTCTGCTACCCGAGCTTTTAGGGCTATTAATTATCAGACCCATATTTTTAGGTATGTCTTGGCTCTTCTTTCTCAGACTGGTCTGCTTTTTTCTGATCTTCCAGACTCTGAGAGTAAATCTTCTGTGCTTTCCTTGCTAGAGACTTCCTCTCAGGTAATTCATCATTCTATCAAATGTAGTTATGATATAGCAGATGCCTCTTCTAGGGTTGTTGCTTTTGGTTCAGTTCTGAGGAGGTATTCTTGGCTTAGGCTTCAACCTTTACCTGATGATATTAAGGCTAAGTTGATGAATGCTCCTCTGGATAATAAACTTTTGTTTGGGGAAGCAGCTGCTGGCTTATTTAAGTCTCTTCAGGACAAGAGGAAGGCTTTACAAGAGCTTAAGCATGTCTTTGTTTCTCCTGTGCCTAAATTTTTAGAGAAACTAACCTTGTAAGCCAGCCTTTGTTCATGGGCAATCTCGCCCTCTTTCTAAAGGTAAAAGGGTGGTAAACAGACTACTCCAGCAAAGGCCACTCAGACTGTAGGGATTGTTAAGCCTTCCTTTCCTGACAAACCAGGTGCTGTCTGACTATCCACCTGTTCCCAGCCACATTCCTCTTTCTCTTCGCCTTTCTCTTTCTGTTTGGCTCTGAATCACCCAGGATTCTTGGGTTCTGTCAATCATTTGGGGCGGGGGGGGGGGTACTTCATGGTCTAGATTGCCCACCCTCCTTTTATGGGCATTCCTTGGCCTCCTGGGGAACAACTTCCTTGTTTCCTAGAGGTTCTTCAAGATCTCCTGTCTCAGGGTACTATGTAAGAGGTGCCCACCTCCCAAAGGGGGAAGGGGTTTTATTCACAAATGTTTCTAGTGCCCAGAAAAGAAGATACTTTGAGATCTATTCTAGACATCTCCCATCTAAATACTTTTCTGAAGGTGCCTTCCTTTCGGATGTTGTCCTTCTCTCCCATCTGAACACCTTTCTGAAGGTGCCTTCCTTTCGGATGTTGTCCTTCTCTCCCATCTGAACACCTTTCTGAAGGTGCCTTCCTTTCGGATGTTGTCCTTCTTTCTCATCTGAAAACCTTTCTAAAGGTGCCTTCCTTTCGGATGTTGTCCTTCTCTCCCATCTGAACACCTTTCTGAAGGTGCCTTCCTTTTGGATGTTGTCCTTCTCTCCCATCTGAACACCTTTCTGAAGGTGCCTTCCTTTCGGATGTTGCCTTCTCTCTCATCTAAACACCTTTCTGAAGGTGCCTTCCTTTCGGATGTTGTCCTTCTCTCCCATCTGAACACATTTCTGAAGGTGCCGTCCTTTCGGATGTTGTCCTTCTCTCCCATCTCAACACCTTTCTGAAGGTGCCTTCCTTTCGGATGTTGTCCTTCTCTCCAATCTGAACACCTTTCTGAAGGTGCCTTCCATTCGGATGTTATCCTTCTCTCCCATCTGAACACCTATCTGAAGGTGCCTTCCTCTCAGATGTTGTCCCTTCAGTCCCTTTTTCCTCTCTTGCTGCCTCAGGCCTTTCTGGTTTCTCTGGACCTCAACGATGCTTATCCCCATATTCCAATCCATCCTCTTTTCAGGAGATTTTTGCATTTCTCTGTCACTTCCTGGCATTTTCAGTTCTGTACTTTGCCTTTTGGCCTTTCTGCTACCACAGGGATATTCATCAAATGCCTTGCTCCTGTGATTGCCTTTTGCAGGCTTCAAGGGATCCAAATCATTCCTTATTTGGATGACCTGTTGATTCAGGTATCCTCTCTGGAGGTCCTTTTGCAAAATCTTTATTTTACCATTTCTCTTCTTCAGAGCCTGAGGTTCATGATAATCTTCAAAGAGCCTTATCTGACTCCTTCTCAGGATCACGTCTTTCTTGGTTGCAGGATTAAAATGGTGCCAGTGCTGGCATCTCTGCTTCCTCCAACGGTGTTAATTCTCATTTCTGACTTTCAGACTCTTCTTCTCTGGCTTCCATTATAGCCAGGGAGTTTCTGTGGTTCATGGCTTCCACCATTCCAATGCTCTCTCTGGCCAAACTCCACACAAGGAAGTTCCAGTGGTTTCTACAGTCAGTGTGGCTTCAACATACGCATCCTCTAGACTTTCCTGTTCCTCTTCTCCCGTGTCTCAAGAAAGAACATCTGTGGTGGATTCAGCAGTTGTCTCTGAATTTAGGGGTTCCCTTTTCACCTCCACTTCCCTCTCAGGATCTGTTCACAGATGCTTCAGATGTGGGATGGGGAGCAACGTTTGGCTCCCTGAGGGTTGAGGGAGTGTGGTCACCTTGTCAACAGAAGGAGCACATCAACATCAAAGAGATGAGGGCTCTTCTGCTGGCTCTTTAGGCTTTTCATCCACTCTTCTCTGCAGGGCCTCTCAGGGTATTCACAGACAATACCACAGTCATGTGGTATATCAACAAACAGGGGGGAGTACGAGATCTTACTGTCTTTGCCGACTGGCATTTCTGGCATGGGACCTGACTATCCAATATTAAGTGACTCTTCAGGCAGTTTACATTACCTCAGATCAGAACATAGTGGCAGACAATCTGAGCAGGTCCTTCACTCAATCCAATGAATGGATGCTTCACAGGGATGTGTTTCTGGACATTGTTCACCAGTAGTGTACTCCTCAAGTACATTTCTTTGCCTCCCCTCTGAACAGACAACTTCTTCTGTTTTGTGCCAGAGTCCCAGGTCCTCTGGTTTGGAAGGTGGACACCCTCTCATTTTCTTGGAAGAGGATGTTTCTTTACGCATTCCAAGAGTCCTGTTCAAGATTCAACTGGATGCTCCTAAAATCTTGTTAGTGACTCCCTTTTGGCTGTGACAGCACTGGTTCCCTCTACTTCTGCATCTAGCCAGGGGCAATCATCACAAGTTACCTCACAGGGTGGATCTCCTCACACAAGACAAGGGGTGTCTCATCCATCCCTACCTATCCACCCTTCAACTGACACTGTGGGTGACACGGTTTTGATCCCTCATAGACACCTTTTTTCTGAGGACACGCTGCAGGTCCTTCAGGAGGCCAGGAAACACACTACTAGGAAATCCTACTTGTCTAAATGGAAGAGGTTTTCTATTTGGCATCTTTCTGATAACCTGGACTCACTTTCTGTGGATGTTCCTTTGGTTCTCTGTTATTTGTGTGAGTTGTTCAATGCTGGTTTGGCCTATTCTTCTATTAAGGCCCACTTATCAGCTCTTTCTGCTTGTCTGCCTTTAACTCCCCCATTAGATTCTAGATTTGAGGCTAAGCAATTTCTTAAAGACTTCCTTAATATTAGACCTCTCAGGAAGCCTGTTCCTCCTTCCTGGGATCTTAATTTCATTCTGGAAAAATTGACCCGGGCTCCTTTTGAGCCTGCTGTTTCAGCTTCCTTGCAACATTGTTCTTGGAAGACAGTTCTTTTGTTAGCTCTTACTTCTGCCAGATGGGTGTCTGAGTTGCAAGTCCTTATGGCTTGTCTACCTTTTCTGATATTTCATGAGGACAGGGTGTCCTTGCGTACTAATCCTTCTTTCATGTCCAAGGTGGTTAATGAGTTGTCACTTAATCAGTCTATTAATTTGCCTATTTTTTCCCCTCTCTGCAGTCTGACAGTGAGAGGGTGCTGCATACCTTAGACGTGCATAGACAGCTCAGATTTTATTTGGATAAAACTAAAGCTATCAGAAAATCTGACCAGTTATTTTTTTTCCTTTCATCCTAGGTCTTTAGGCTTGGCTGTTTCCAAGCAAACTATTTCCACTTGGATTTCAAAGGCTGTTTTTTTTGTTACACTTTTCATGGTGAGAGCCTTCCTTCTAATGTAAAGGCTCATTCTACTAGAGCTGTGGCTTCTTCTGGTGCTTTTTTTCAAGGGCTTAGATATTAATTATATTCTTGTAGCAGCTACCTAGCCTTCTTTGCATACCTTTACCAAACATTACTAGTTGTATGGTATCTCCAGCGCTAGAGCTGGTTTTGCTGTAGCCATTCTTCGTGGCTCCTTAGAGGATTCTGCTGCTGCTTCCTCATCCCAAGTCTCTTCTTGACCTTTGGCCTCTCCCATAAGTTGTGAATACTGCAGCGGTGAATGTAAGGACATAGTACAGTTGTGTAAAATCTTACCATAACAGTAAATGTCCTTGCCTTCACTGCTGCAGTATTCACTCCCTCCCTCCCTCCACCCCCTACTTTTTCTTTCCTGGATGTGCTGGTTCTCCTTGTTTTTTCTTGGACTGCTGTTCCTACTGGGGCAATCAGTTCTGAGGATGGTATGCCTGAACATCACCTTTATGCTCTATGCTATGTGAGGAGTGTAGGTGACATTCACTGTACCTTAAAGCAATTGTAGGTTTTAGTAAACTGGCCGGGCGGTGGGCTTCATGGCAGGGAATCACATTTGTTATGAATACTGTAGCGATGAAGGCAAGGACAGCTACTGTTATGGCAATATTTTACACAACTGTACTTTCATTAAACTGGGAATTACAGAGAAGTTCCAAAGTGAAAGAAACAGTCTGATTGCATTGGTCTTTATAGTGAATGGCTTCATAAGATTTTGTAATGACTTCAGATAACTGAATAAGATTTCCAAGTTTGACAAATTATTCAGTTTGCTGAGTGGATGAGATAATGTAGGTTTGGGCAAAGCAACATTTCAAGTACCTTAGATTTGACTAGGAGGTAAAGGCAGATTCTCCTAATCCTTGAAGCCAAAGGGAAGACAGCATTCTCCATCCCTGAAAATCGTTTCATTATCCTGTCGTACCGTTTTTTCTCCCCCTTTACAACAGGCTCACTGATAACGTTTTGAAACCTCACTCCCGGTACTCAGCTGTTCACCTTGATGACGTGGTTATTTATTCAGATGACTGAAAGTCATATTTAATGAAAATATAAGTTGTGATAAAATCTTTAAAATTGGTAGGGCTTTCTCTTAATGTTGCCAAAAGTAAGCTCTCAATGACAGAAGCCAGATATTTAGGATGTGTGATTAGGACAGTGATGATTAAACCTTAAGCAGATGAGAGAGAGAGAGATTGTAAAGAATTGGCCCATACTTTATATCAAACCCCACGTGAAGGAACTAGCAGGCTAACATAGAATGTTTATACTCAACGTTCCTACTCTAGCTTGTTCTCTAACAGACCTTATGAAGGATAAGGAACATTCCAGAAATGCTGGGCCTTAGTAGCTGACAACAATTTTAACTGACAGGCAAATGTCACATATTCAGTACTGGTATTAGCTGCCTGGGACCACAGTAAAGCCACTGAGCTAAAATACCACCTGATGGTCATAAGTTTGCATTAGTCACTGATCAGAGACCCTTGCAACAGTTACACAGAAAGATTTCAGGAAGAAATTAGACAGGTAGGCTTTGTCCCTGCAACCCTTTAACACTACAGTCAAGAATAGTATAGCTCATAAAAATAACAATGCATATAGGTTATCTAATTTCCATAACACAACCTGACCTAGAAATAATATAGGGGGGGGCTCGTATGGAGCAAGAGGGGTCCTTGTGGCATTGTTTATGTTAAAAGGATGTCATAAAGTAGCTGAAATATTATTTATGTGAACTTGAATGTGCTGTTTGAGATGATGTTTATGCACAATGCAATGTGGTAGCTGGGGTGTATACAGCAGACATTATGTTAGAATGTGCAGCAGTATAGACTGATATGGGAGACATGCAGAAGTGCACTTAGAAGGAAGAGCTTAGAACAACATAACAGAAATGTTAGCGTCTCAGTGTAGTGTGAGCATTAAGGCAGAGGGTAGGGATATTTGGTGGTTAACAGCCAGAAAGGTGATTGCAAGAGATGTTTGTCTCTCAGTGAAGAAGGAGTTATATGTCCAAGAGTGTTGAGTCCTGGTGGTTACCACACAGGGGCAAATGAGGCCAAGAGCAGTGATGCTTTGAAGATATCAGCTGGGGCATTTAGTGGAAGAGACCATAGTACTACATGTGGGAATCCATGGATTTATTGGGAGGACAGTGCTCATCCTCCTAGCAGAAGAAACGGGAAAAGCCTAAAAAGATTGTAGACAAAGGCCCCTAATCAGGAACAGATCTTAAATATTGGCCTTATGTACTTAAAAACTGCTAGAATAACAGGTTCTGTATTAGCATGCATTTTCTGAAGGCTATAAAATCAGAAACTCAACTGCTGTCATTATTTAGTGACTGCAGCCCTGGATGATTTGCCATTAAAAGATTAACATGCCAAAGACTTGAGGTAAACTCCGGAACAATCTGTGAAATCAGAGACATTGTGCACTATGTTGGAGAATGACCTGAAGTTTGCCTGAGAATCAGAAGCATAACTACAGTGGGGGGGTGGGGGTGGCAAACAGGGGTGTCTGTGAAAACAGAACTGTATGACGTTTTTTATTATGATGCTAAGTTTTATGAATGATAATGATAACTACTTTAAATTAACACTGAGGTTACCAACAGTTTCCTGTATTCATTTGACAGCTTTCCATATGAGCCTTTACTATTACAGTCTACTAATCTTAGTACTTGACTTTCTTTTCACCAAGTTTTGCATTTTTACATTTTTGGCTTTTGTAAGACAGACAAAAATTCTTCAAGACCATCCAAATGACATGTTATGAACAGAAAGAGGGGCCAGTAAAGAAGTTACCCTAATGCTTAGAGTCTGCTATTAAATCTTAGGGCAATGTAAATACTTCACGCTTTGACTTTGTCATAAATAAAATGCCTTGTTGGTTTACCCTTGTATGTTATATGTATTGTAGTCATTTAGAACTACTTTAGATTTTAATTTATTTGTCCTCTGAATATATTATGTGAGTCACCTGCTCTCTAATTAATCTTGTCGATATCTGGATCCGTAGCCACTAACAGGAGCAGCAGATAAATAAATAACCTCGGGCTGTGACAGAGTAATTTCTCAAAGCCAATCAACACTTAAGCCAGTAAAGGCCAGCTTTGTATCCCCCTCCAATTGCACTGTTTTCTACCCATTGGCAAGCATGACAGATAGTTTTTTGTACTGTGTTCAACTATGGTGTTACTAGTTTTAGTGTAATTCTTTCTTGGAGTTTTTCTTCCAAAAAAACCATAGCAAATTGGATTTTCCCAGATGGACTTTCCTATTTAACACAAGAAATAAAATGAAATGAATAAATAAACAAACATGCCATTGGTTTCTATTTGGCCTTCATATGTTTCAGCTACAACAATATTTCTGAATTTTGTTTCAGTGTTTAAATATCATGAGAATAACAGATCCCTATCAGTGCATCAAGCAGCATTTTCAGTGCAATTACATTAAACATGCCATTCATGGAACTGCTCATAATGAGATTTGAGTACAGTGAGAACTGAGAAATCTGCCCTTTCCCCACTATAGCACGATCTCAAGTTGGTATATATAATTACCAGGAGGGGAATGAGAGGAATGGCATTTTCGATGAAATGACGTTCGCTGAAGTGATGGTTCAATGTGATACAGACCTCAGAATTACACTTTTGTTGCTGGTTGTGTTTGTAGTTGGTACGCATGTATTTTCTCCTAAGGTTTAGAAGTCCTTAAGCAGACATCAACTATTATATGAAATATGCCGTATTTTGAAAGTGAATTTACTGAGTATGTGATGGACTTTTTTGCTTTGCTAATGGTCAATATAGGCAAATGAAGAGTGCATTTAATGGTGAGGCTCTCATGTTGCGTTATGTGTGCCTTTTTATGTCTGTTTTTGAAGGATCAATATTTTTTATAGCAATAATGAAACTGCTGCAAACGTTCCCTTTTGCTGTCATTTTATTGATGGTATATTATTCATGCAGAGAGAAGATCTGTTAAAGGCTAATGAAATGTTGCCAATATCTGAATCACAGAAATGCGGGCATTAGTTATAACTTTAATTATGGTTTTCAGGAAATGGGTTTTTAGGTGCCATAGTTAGAGTATCAGAAGTATATATTCCTGGTGCTTTACTTAAGGAACTGGCAGATTCAAGTTCACTTACAAATGCTTATAACTGTTACCCAGATATATACAAAGACTATTCATTCTACTGGCTATCAGTTTATAACATTACCTATATAAAACATGTTTTGGCTAAAACATATCATTTAATCCAAGTGGATTATACATATAAGTGACTTTACAAATAGGTAGATATGTGTGTGTGTGTGTGTGTGTGTGTGTGTGTGTGTGTGTGTGTGTGTGTGTGTGTGTGTGTGTGTGTGTGAGTGTGTGTGTGTGTGTGTGGGTGGGTGTATGTGAGGGGCTTCATATGTGAGTATATATGTGAGTGAGGGGCTTCATGTGTGACTGTATGTGTGAGTGTGTGTCTAGGATGCAGCAGTAGTTGGGGTTAGTAGGGGTATAGGTTATATGTGTGAATCTGGGTGAATGGGTGAGTGTACCCATGAGGGTGATTAGGTGGGAAGGGGGCCATGTGTGTGTGTGTGTGTGTGTGTGTGTGTGTATGTGTATGTGTGTGTGTGTGTGTGTGTGTGTGTATCAATGGAACGAATGCGTTAATATGTGTGTGTTTGGGGGGAGTGGCTGTCATACTTCCAAACACAACTGAACTAATGAGCAAAGCTTACAATATTGGATGCGGGGGGGGGGGGTCAACTAGCCACCAGGGATACCTCTTTAAACTCACATCCAAAAGCCACTTAAACAGAATGGGGATTGGGGGTGGGTGGAACCACTAGCCAGTAGGGAAAAGTCTATAAACCCATGTCTGAATACCACTTACACATTATGTGGATTGGTGGAACACTAGGCACCAAGGATACATCATATATACTCCATGTAGTGTGCCTTCATGTTGGAAACTATAGAAAAATGCAAAAAAAACCTTGAATTTTACCATGTCTGTCTTCATTCAGTTCTGCAACTTTTCCATGTAATACAGCAATTATGACAAAGCAAACTCTGATGTACCAACACATTAACATGCAAGTGTGACTTTATACATACAACATTTTCAGATGTATTTAAAGAGTACACAGTACTCATTAATGCTCCCAAACTGCCGAGAGAATATTATTAACAATACTGAGATATTTTTAAGACTGATCCAGTTATATCTGGCTTAATTTTAGATAAACTACATTTAATTTGCAAGTAGTCCCACAGATGAGACACCACAGAGATACTGTACATCCAGCACAGGTCACAGATTGCATGATCTCCTTCTCCTACTGGGTTGGGAGGGTGGCCTAATGGTTAAGGTGTTTGCCTTACAGACACAAGGTGCAGGGTTTGAGTCTCACAAGGGATAATTGGCTAAGCTTAAAATGGCTCGCAAGGGCAGTTAGCTTAGTACTAATCTATGAATCTATGAACCTATGAACCTACTGCTCAGCATGGTGTTGTGACAGTGCACATAACCTCCTCCTGCCAAGCATGGTGTTGTGACAGTGCACATGACCTCCTCCTGCTCAGCATGGTGTTATGACAGTGCACATGACCTCCTCCTGCCCAGCATGGTTTTGTGACAGTGCACATGACCTCCTCCTGCCAAGCATGGTGTTGTGACAGTGCACATAACCTCCTCCTGCCAAGCATGGCTTTGTGACAGTGCACATGACTTCCTCCTGCCAACCATGGTGTTATGACGATGCACACCACCTCTTCCTGCTCAGCATGGTGTTGTGACAGTGCACATAACCTCCTCCTGCTCAGCATGGTGTTGTGACAGTGCACATAACCTCCTCCTGCCAAGCATGGCTTTGTGACAGTGCACACCACCTCCTCCTGCCCAGCATGGTGTTTTGATAGTACACATGTGACCTCTTCTTGCTGAGCATGGTGTTGTGACAGTGCACACATGACCTCCTCTTGCCCAGCATGGTGTTGTGACAGTGCACATGACCTCCTCCTGCCCAGCATGATGTTGTGACAGTGCACATGACCTCCTCCTGCCCAGCATAGTGTTGTGACAGTGCACATGACCTCCTCCTGCCCAGCATGATGTTGTGACAGTGCACATGACCTCCTCCTGCCCAGCATGGTGTTGTGACAGTGCACATAACTTTCTACTGCACAATATGGTTTTGTGACCGTTCACACAATCTCCTCCTGCCCAGCATGGTGTTGTGAGAGTGCACATGACTTCCTCCTGCCCAGCATGGTGTTGTGACAGTGCACATGACCTGCTTCTGCCCAGCATGATCTTGCAAGACTACAGTGGCAGGAGTGTGTCTTACATGTACTGTAAGCACAACATGATGAGGTGGGCTTTGCGCTTTCTGTAGGAAAACATGATAATCAGGAAGGACATGTGACAATACAGCTACAACATATCCTAGACACAGATACAGACCACAAATGAGAGGCATGTAGATATGATTGTAGTATGCCTTAGCTCAAACCACCCTATGGAATTCAATGTTATAGTACATTCACTATAACTATTTACAATATGTTAGTATATATTTATTTATTTATTTTTTATTTTACATTTGTTGACCGGGCTAGTCTATCTGGATATATGTCCATTTTCAGTAGAGGCCCGGGGAGAAAAGCTTCACTGAGTATTACATGGTTTCAGAAGGTGTTACAAAAGAAGTAATAACAAGTATAAAACTAACAGTAAACAACTAGTAAATGAAATTTTTTTTTTTTAATCAGGAGATTGCATATTACAATCTGAGAACCAAAAAATACATAAACTACAACCTATGTAAGGTGCTTCACAAAGAACATTACAATACAAAAAAATAATACATAAATTTTATAAGAGGAATGCTGAAGTGTAATGAGAGGTAAAGAAAAGCTGAAAGGAGTGTAGAGAGAGAAAAAAATAGGGAAGAAGGAAAGTAAAGAAAAAAGGAGAACAGAGTAAGTCTCGTTATGTTTCCAACAGAGTTTGAGAACAGGCAGTCACCTGTAGAGTTATTAGGACATAGACTTTTTAAAGAAGTACTGTGTAGATGGGTCTAAAAAGTGGGGGAGAGGTCTGGGATCAGATATCTGAGGGTTGATTATAGCATATTTTCCACCAAAGTAGGAGAACAGGCAGTGTGTGTTGAGTTATAGGGTGTGGTAGGGAAAAAAAGGCAGAAGACAAGAAAAGAAATAATATTAGTCTGGGTTACTACAGGGGCATAGCCATTTTGTATTGAGATGCAGTTTTAGATTCCTTTTGAAAAGTGGGAGAGAAGTCAGAGATGAGATATCTGAGGGTAATTTACTCCATATTTTTCCAACAGAGTTTGAGAACAGGCAGTCACCTGCAGAGTTTTTAGATATAGTGGTTTTGATTAATAGTTTGCTTGAAGAGCGTAGCTGTTTCTGATTATAGTAAGGTGTGATGTGGCAAGAGAGTATTGGAGTTTTGGAGGGTTGGTGCAGGGTTTTGTGGGCTATTATGAGTTGTTGAAGTTTGAGCTGATTAGGAAGTTCTAACCAGCTTAGTTGTTTTAGGTTCAGGCAGTGATGTGTTCTAAAAGGGGCTCCTGTAACAAATCTAGCAATATTATTGTAAGATATTACTAGCTTGTTGAGGTTTTTCTTTGATAGATTGGAGTATATAGGGGAAGCATAGAGTAAAGTAGAGATAAGGTGAGTTCTGGCTAACGTAGTTCTTGCAAGTGGAGTAAGAAAGGGTTTGATTCTGTAGAGGGTTCCTATTTTTTGTTCACTGATTTTATAGTAGTGTTGATATGATTGTCAAAGTTTAGATTGTTGTCTATTGTTATTCCTAATAATTTTGTGGTAGCATCAGGAGAAATTGTAGTACTGTCATTGGATGTGATAGTGAAGTGTAAGGGGATGTGCCTTCGGGTAGGTGTGAAGAGAAGCAGTTTAGTTTTCTTGGGGTTAAGTAGTAGGCAGCGATGTGAGAACCATTGTTCTACAGTGTTAAAGGCTTTTTGGGTAAGAGACTGGAGTTCTGTTTGAGAGGTAGATGTACAGATAATGGTAGAATCATCTGCATATTGAATACAGATAGTATTTGGGATAGCTAATTGCAGGTCGTTGATAAAGATGGAAAAAATAAGTGGGCCTAAGATGGAGCCTTGTGGCACCCCAAGAGAGATGGGAAGATGATCAGATAGTGAATTTTTCCAAAGTACTGCCTGCTGTCGGTTTTCAAGGTAAGATTTAAACCAAGTTTGCAGTGTCTTTGGGAATCCTGTGCTGTTGAAAAGTTAAACATGTGTGGAATAGTCATATGAATTCTGCAAAGTGACTGATTGTTATATGTCTTGTCCCTTGGTGTGATTTCTCCAAGTTTTTTTGGTTTATTATACCATGACAGGCATGAACCACTATGTATATTGACAAGTGGGATAACAATAAAAGGACTTTAGTTTGTTCATTGGAGATGACCGTGTCCATCTAAGATTGACTCCTGTGGTCTGTTTATAATGTGGCTAGTGATACTAATATATTAAAGTGACAGCTCTTATACATATACATAGACACACCACATGCTTAGCACATAGTGCTGTATTTTATATAGCATGTGGTATCAGGTTGTGCTTAGATACAAATATCCAGTACAGATTCCAATTTTATACACAAATTGCAGGTAAAATAATGGTGCATTTTACCTATGTATGCAGCTCAATACTGATCATTTGCAACTACTGTATCAAGCAATCCTTTTGCTGGACATATGGATCTGTATTGCTATGACTGTCACTGCATTTACTGGAGTTAGTTGGTCTATGTATATATAGTGCAAGATGACTTTAGATTTCTTAGGTCTTGTGCACACACTGGAACATCAGGACCTGTGCCTTTGGTGCCCTCCAGTGACAGCAATGAACTCCTCACAAGCTTGAACACCTCTGTCTACCCATAATCCCCTTCTACTGCTAAATCTAGAACTCATTGCCATCATTTGGACGGACAGCTACGCGAGCATTTAAAGGGAGTTTTGAGCAACTGGTGAGCAACTAATTGGCATGTTCCTAATTTACTTACTGGATAATACAGTATCTACGTGTCTTTTAGCTTCTTTTGCACTTTGCTTTTCTAGTTTTCCATTTTATTATCTCACTACCAATTCTCTCTTCCTCCTCCCTATCCAGTCACAACTTGGGCCATTGCTTCTCTAACTCCCTAATATCTTTCTTTTTCTCTTTTTCAGGCAGGGTCACTGGTGAATGATCCTGAAGTTGAAACAGAAATTTAAATTTAGGCATTCAGATCTGAACATGTTTAAAGAAGAGAGGCTAGGCTTTAAGGAATGAAACTATTTTGGATATAAAATATCACCACAAGAGCCCCACAAATTCTGTTTGGTTTGTTTAGGGACACCCCATCTCTCTCTCTCTCTCTCTCTCTCTCTCTCTCTTAGTAACTTCAGTATCTATAAGAATTTTAGTTTTCAAACTGTACTCAGGTGTAGTTATGGGTGTTTTCATGTTACATTCTGCATGATGGGAACTGTCGCTCCTCCTATCAAGACAAGAAGGAAAAGAGAAAGGCACTTGATCAAGCAGTCTTAAAAACTCACCTCTTTCAAGATTCTCTCTTCCTCATCTCCTACATTAGAAATGGCCAGTGTTTCCACTCCAACCAAGCCAGTCTCTATTTCTTTACAGGAATCCATTGACACTATGCAAGACTCAAACTGAGATGATGTACAGGTAGCTTCCTGTCTGAGAAGGGCCTCTCCAGGCTGATTCTATCAAGATCACCCTCAGTAGCTTTATTTCACTTTCACAGATCCCTCAGAAGGCCTGCAAATGTTGAGTGGGAAGAGATGATGTTGGCCTTTGTCAAGGCCCAACTTTGGAATGGTGTCAATCATCTTGGGTCTAACAGTTCCAACCAGATCTGAGAAGTCCCACATACTACCCATCTTGTAATTTTACTGTCAGACACAGTTTCAGCACCAGCAGTGATAGAATCAGTACCAACTGTTATGTCAGGCACCGTGGTGCAGATAAACCTCACCTCTCTCACACCAACTGCTTCTGCACTGATAACAATGATGCTGAATCCTTTCATATCAACTGTTACAAGGCCCCAGGTGGTTGGTTCCTTGTCTTTGAAAAAACTGGGTTGGCACTACTAATAGCTTCTGTGCTGTTTTCAGTGTCAGAGTATTCAGATTCAGCATTTAGCACTTCAGGACTGAAGGTCTCTGTCTTGGCCACAGTGTCACTGGTCAGGCCGGGTCTTTCAGTGACAGCATAGACTTCAGTCTCACCAGCCCCATTGATTCTTGCAGCTCAGTATAATCCACTGCACAGAAGGGAACTACACCTAGTTCTTCCCTGAAATACTGCAGAAGTTGGACCATTGAGCTGACCATCATCTAGGCTCCCTCAGGGACAGATAATTACTGGGACTATTCTAATGAGATCCAGAGAGCACTCTTCCCAAGAAAGTTTGGATGAGGACTTCCACCCAAGCCCTCCAACATAGAGAAAGTATAAAAGAAAGCATCTAGACTCACAGTTTCAGACTCACACTACTTATATACATCTGAACAATGGAGAGTTTTAACCGAAATCCCCTTCAGAGCACATATCCTTCAGAGAAATATTGGAGATGATGAGGCAGAGGGCATCATGGCCAATGGACCTCACTTACATTGAGGAACAGATTTTACAGGAGGCCTATAATTATTCCCCTTAGCAGTGTGGGTAGTGTTTCTCCTGGACAAACTTGTGCATATAGTTTTCAGCAAAGTACCAAAAGAGCCGGATGTAGTTGAACCCATTTTGAAGAAACTCAATTGAGTCCTTAGTACTCCCAAGGCAGGCTATATTGGAACTTTTACTACCCTTTGCCTTGAAGATTGAGAGGCGCTAGTTCTTTGATTCCCTGTGACAGCATGTTGGGCAGAATGGGAGATAAAAAACATTTGGCTACATGAGCAGGGTGGAATCCCCTGACAGGAAGGACAGAATTCCCATTGCATGGAATACCTCTGCCTTAATCATAGCTTGATAGGTGCATACTAGGATAATGACCACAAAGGTCCTTATAAGCCAAGCCATGCAACTGAAATAGGTTCATAGGTTCATAGGCTGGTACTAGGAAATCAGCCCTAGGGCCTATACAAGCCTAGCCATAACAATTCCCTGGCTATTTCTTCCCACACTATTTACTTCCTTGGACCCCTGTCTAGCAGGGCGACTGACATGATACATGGGGTGAATTTCCTTTCTCCTATCCAATCGTCAAGGTTCCTTTTGAAGAGGACCAAAGAGGCACTCTGCTTGACATGTATGGGCAATTTATTCCAGAGTCTGGGGAGTCTCTGGGTCAGGAACCTATCCCTCCAGCATGTTTTGTTTATTGTGATGACAAGGTTTAGATCCCTGGAGTGTGTGGCTCTGAGGGATTGGGATTTCTTTAAGTGTAGCATGTCCAACAGCTCTGGGTTTGACATGGCCTTGTATGTTAAGCAAAGATCGCCTCTGAGTAGACGATATGCGACAGAGTATAGCTGGAGTTTTTTAAGGCGGTCAGCACAGGGCATCTGCTTTAGGCCTGTGATTCTTTTAGTGAGGTATTTCTGTGGCCTTTCCAGTTGTTGCAGATGTCTTGTGAGGTACATGCCAAACGGGGCATTGTATTCTATAATGGGTCTAATGAGGGATGAGTACAGTGGGACAATGACCTCCTTTTTTCTGGATGAAAAGCCCTTAGTGATGAGGTGTGCCACATAGAAGGATTTCCTGACTGTTGTGGCGATGTGGTTATCGAAGGTGAGACCACTGTTCACCTGTGTCCCTAAGTCTCTTATCAAACTTTCTTTGTTTAGTATACTGCCACCTATATGGTAATTCACGGATACATGTTTTTTCCCAAAGGGGATAACTATACATTTCTTGGCATTGAGCTTGAGCCCATGGCTCTGGCACCAAGCATCTGTTTCTGTAAGGCCCTTTTGTAGAGTATCCACATCATTTGGGGATTCAATAATGGCTCCCAGTTTGCAGTCATCTGCAAACTTTGTTATCCAGAGTCCCTTAGTGTTGGCCTGTACTTCAGAGAAGTAGATGCCAAACAAGAGCGGTTCCAGGACTGAACCCTGAGGTACTCCACTTATCATTTGTCTGGAGCTGGATTTGGAGTCGGCTACTTTTACAGTGTGAGTTCTATCAGTAAGCCAGTTAGCAACCCATTGGGTGACGTAGGGATTAATGCCCAGCTTAGTAAGTTTATCTATTATTCCAGAGTGGGGGATGGTGTCAAAGGCCTTGGAAAGGTCTAGATAGGCTGTGTGGACCACCTTACTCTTGTCCATGGCTCTGGAGACTGATTTGAAGAAGTCAATCAAGTTCAGGAGACAAGATTGGCCCTTCACGAACCCAAACTGGGTGGGGTCCAGTGTTTGAAGGTTGCCAATGTCTTTGTTTATAAGTTCCATGATAATACGCTCCATGGCCTTGCAGATAAGGTTTGTCAGACTGATGGGACGGTAGTTTCCGGGATCCAAGGTGGATCCCCCCTTGTGGAGTGGGATAACTGTAGCTGTGTGCCACTCAGTGGGCATGAAACCTGAGGTGTGACCCACAAATTTGATTTATATAGAGGATGATTTACTGACTGCCTCTGTCCATCAGAGACACAGTCACCAGACCAGGGGTGAACGTCCGATTACCCATCCACTGGTCCAAGTTGCACTTAAATAGGGTTAAGCAGGAGATCTGTTTCACATGGATGGAGAACCTGTTACAGAGAATGGGAATTCCCTGAGAAGTATATCTGTATCTCCAACATGTCTTATTTATGATGCAAGCAAAATGTAGGTCTTTTGGCCAAGTAGTTCTGATGCTGTTTGTTTTGCAGACGTGCAAAAGGTGCATCAAAACAGGGTCCAGGGATACCTTGTATGCCAGGAAAATGTCACGTCTCAGTAATCTGTCTGATTCCAAGTAAAGAGACAAGGCCTTGAAGTGATTACCTTAGGGCATTGTGTTTACTCCCTGTATTCTTTTTGTAAGGAAGCTATGTGGATGTTCTAGTTGCTGCATGCGCCTGGTCAGGTACATACCAAATGGGACATTATAGTCTATGATGGGTCTGATGAGGGTTGAATAGAGATGGCCTCTCTGGACCAAGATATCATGTACTTGCTTATAAGTTACTGAACTGCATACAAGGATTTTCTTACTTCCTTGGACACATGTTGGTTGAAGGTTAGGTTACTATCTACATCAGTTCCCAGCTCCCTGACTAGTAAATCAACTTTTAGGGATGTTCTGTTGACTATGTATTTATCAGGGTGGCCAACTTCCCAAAAGGGAGGCCAACTTCCCAAAAGGTACTATAATGCATATCTTGGTACTGAGTTTTAAGCCATGGCTTTGGCACCAAGGGTTTGTCTCTGTTAGACCCTTGTGAAGGTGTTCTCATTTTTGCAGAAGTCAGTGACTGCTTCCAGTTTGTAATCATATGCGAACCTGGTCAGCCACAGGCCTAAGGAACTCCACTGGTGACCAGCCTCTTTGTAGAGGTTGCCTCACCAATCCTAACCTATTAGATCCCATCCATGAGCAAGCTAGCTATCCAGCATGTTATAAAGGGGGTTTTATGCCTAATTGCATAAGTACATTGACAATGCCCAGGTGAGGTATTGTGTCAGTTGCTTTAGTCATATCTAAGTAGGCCATATGCACTACTTTCCCCTCATCCATTTCCTTACTGACCAGGTTCACTAAACATAACCTTCCTTTGACAAAGGTAAACTGAGATGGGTCCAGTGTCTGGAGGTCTCCTATGTCTTTGTTAATAATTTCCATGATAATTCTTTTCATGGTTTTGCAAATAAGACTAGTCAGGCTAATGGGTCTGTAGCTTTGAGTAGCTGTTGAAGGTCCTCCCTTATGAAGCAGGATGACTGTTGCTGTCCTCCACTGTCATGACAAAAAGCCTTTTTTAAGTCTGAAGTTAAATAGACACTCCAGTGGTACTGGTATAGACACTCCAGGGGTACTGGTAAGTCATATTTTAGACTGTTCAGGTGGCATTCTGGGATGCTTTCAGGCCTCATTGAAGCTTTAGGGGTAGAGCTGGAAATTAATTTGTCTGCTAACTGGTTCACTTTATCACCAGGCTTGGTGAATGTGGCACCATGAACCACCAGGTCAGCACATTGCTGTGTGCTGTCCTTGAGGTTTCTGACATACTTGAGGAAGGCATTGTGATAATCTTTCACCTGGGAGGCTATCTTAACCAGAAAGTTGGGTTTGTTTGACCTAATTGGCCCTCTTAGTTGCCTAATTGGTTTGATGAGAGAGTTTTCATCTTTATAGGAATTACCCTTACTAATTTTTGCTATATTTTTTCCTTTTGTTGTATATCCTGTTAATTTGTATGCCACCAGGGCACTTTGTTTATGGGGCTAGTTCTGGGCTTACTGGTAGGTACAGCAGTCTTTATGCAGCCATTGTCATGGTTGTATGGAGTTTCTGAGAGCAAGTCAGTATAGCCTGCTGTGTTCTAAGGGTTTGGATGGGGAGTTGGATTTTGACAAACCATCACTTAATAAAAGGTAGTTTGGCTTGTAACAATTCCTAGCTGTTACTGGTTTTACTAAAGTAACTGAGCTGATTTTGATTTAGAAGGAGACAGCTTTATATCTGAACCTTTACAGAGAGGACAATGTATAGGGTGGGGCTGTTGAGTGCAGCATTCTCTCATATTTGTGAGTATGAAGTCCAGTATCTTGGAGTCTCTAGTGGATGTATTCACTGTTTGGTCAAGGTTGTTTGCATTTATGAAGTTCAGAAATCCCTGTGCCTGTAGACTTGAGGCTATGTAGGATTCCCAGTCTACAGAGGGGTAAGAAAGTCTCCCATGATTAGGGTATTAGGTTGGATGGTAAGTGTCTGTAGCAGGTCCAAGTATGCATTGTGAGCTTCTGGGGACATGGAGGGTGATCTACAGCTGGCTAGGATATAATACAGGATTTTTGGCTGTTGTGAACTGCATGTTGAAGACCTCCAACACATCATTCTGTTTGACTGACCTAGAACTATGCTTATTATTTATTTATTGACAATTGTTTACTGGATATACCTGACTGGGTATAAATACCCATTTTCAGTGGAGGCCCAGGGAGAAAAGATGTATATCAAGGGGTCTACTTTGAATAACCGAACCGCCACTTCACCGACACCCAGAAGATCGAGACGGAACGACCGAACAGGTAGGTGATCGAAAAGGTGATATTCCGACAGCCGAAAGACCGACAACGGCAACGTGTGAGCGCAATCCGGTAAGTGTGCGATAGTGACGGATTTAGGATTGGGGAGCGGACAGGTAAGTGTACGATAGTGAGGGATTTTAGGTTAGGGTGTGGGAAAGGTGAGTGTGTGGTAGTGTCTGACTTAGGGTTCCGGTAAGGTAAGTGTGTGATAGTGACGTAGAGTAGTGTAGGGAAGGGTTGAGTGTGTTAGGGTTAGTATGCAGGTGGAGTGAGTGTGCGATAGTGACAGTGTTGAGGTTTAGGGGTGGGTTAAGTGAGTTAGGGTTAGGGTGTGGGTTGGGTAAGTGTGTGGTAGTTTCGGACGTTAGGGTTAGGGTTTAGGTTAAGGTTAGTGGATATGTTATTGTGTGCAATGTGTAGTTTACGTTTTTTGTGTCGGTGTAATGGTGTTCGGTGTTTTGAGTTGTTGGTGTTTGTCGGTGTTGTGTGTTTTCGGTTGTTTGGGGTCAGTAAATTGTGTGTTGGTGAATCGGAAGTTCGGTTATACAAAGTAGACCCATATCAAGACACCTCCACCTTTAGCCCTTGTCTGTCAGCTACTGGTGTGAAAGTGTGGAAGGCACTGAAATCTTGCACTGCTGGGGTACTCTCTTCTGCTTTAAACCATGTCTTGTTAACTGCACAAATGTCTATAATCTCAAGTTTGACGAGGACTTGGAGGGAGTGAATTTTTTTTATTTACACTCATGGCATTGAGCAGTAACACCTTGAGGTTTAGGTAAGTTGATTTTGCTATGTTGGTAGGTTTGTCAACTTCACATCATCTAAAAATGGCACTATGGGGGCATATAAAGTTTTAACCAGTATTCAAAAGCCTAGAGGTGATAGGTGCAAACCATTCTTGGCAAAGCAACATGGTCTATTAACCATGTCCTCCCACGCTGATAAATAATTGGATCCCCTTAGAATGACACTAGAAAGACAGCCAATTGTTAAAATCAATCATCTTTTGCTCATAATGTTTTATCATCTTTGGTGATGCTAATATACTACTCAGTGCCAGGCTCATACCAGCCTGAATTATCATGGAAATTAAGCCTTCCTCTGGTATGTCAGAAAACTTAAGAGCAGCACACACAATGTGCTGACCTGGTGGTTCATGGTGCCACATTCACAAATAATGTCTCTCTTCATTTAGTCCAGGGAGGTACATCTCAGGTCATTTACACCTACACTGCCATCAGTGCTTTACAGGCCTTGAAATATATATGGTTTTTAGGACCTCTGTGAGTCTACCACAGTGATGTGGTATGTAAAGAAGCAGGGGATAGAAGACCCTACCCTCTTTATGAAGTAATTTAGCTCAGTCTGAAAATTCAGGCTTCATACATTCTGTCAGAGCAAAACCTTACTGCAGACAAACTCTGCAGTATGAGGACAGACTCCCACATATGGAAACTTCATCCTGGGGTCTTCCAAAAATTGATCCAACTGTGGGGAAAACCTCAAGCTGCTCTTTTTACATCCTCTCATAACAGGTAACTAAAGAAATTATGTTCCAGGATTCCTCACAGGCAGGCCTAGATGACATATGCTTTCTTATTCCCTTGGATGGGAATGTTCCTGTATGCTTTTCCATCTTTTCCACTGATAGGAATATAGGGACATGCTAGGCAAGAGATCATGGGGAAAATAATATACTAGGCATATGCACCTTTAAGAAGACAAACTTAAAAAGTTCTTACTACCTTTTTCAAGGACTTAATATTACTCACCTCCCACATCAAGCAGGGCCATAGATGATAACCCAGGTGTAACTTTGTGTCTATCCACTGTTAGAGTAATAAATAAATAACATTAAGAATTTCCCTTATTTTGCCTTCAGTCAGGAATAACACTTCAGGATGTGCAAACAGAATTTTTATTTAACAGCGCTAGGAGACCATCTTCATAAAATGTGTTAAACCAGTCTCAATGAACAAAGGAAACTGCATCTTTTATTTATTTTGCCTTATCAATATTTCTTGGCATTTTAACCTTTCAGAGTTCTGCATGTCTTAATTTTGCCTGACTGAATTGTTTTATATATTTTCTGGAATTGTTTTCTGTTTCTCATCTACCCCGAAACTGCTTCCCCCATTCCTGTGGTGAAGTTTATAAAACTGGTCTAACAGCTTTTGTGTTATCTGATTGCTTCAAGACTTGCTAATTTAAAAATAGTTTTTGTTTGTAAATTCCTGCATACACTGTTGGAAACTCCTGGTGTCTAGCTGGTGTGTGATTCTCAAACAATTTGGAAATATATCGCTGATTGATAAGTATATTTTATGGCATTTTAACCTTTCAGAGTTCTGCATTGTCTTAATTTTGCCTTACTGAATTGTTTTATATATTTTCTGGCATTGTTTTCTGTTTCTCATCTGTCCTTAAACTGTCTCCCCACCCTATCCTCTCTCCTTGAACTTTACTTAAAAAAATTGCACTTTATTTTGCTTTTGCATTTTCTTAAAAGTACTCAATTGTATTTATTCTGCTCCATTTATTACTGCTTGTTAGTAGCCTGATTAAATTGTAAGCCTTTGGTTGAAGCACTTGGGCTTCAAACCAGTTGTTTTACATTAAGAAGGTTTGTGGTCTGCACTGCTGTGGCAGGACAGGTAGCTTACATCCTTCTAGGTTGGGGATTGCTGATTGAAGGCTTAGTGTCTGTTATTCTAAAAGTATATTAATTCTGATTAAAGCACTTGGGCTTCAGGCCAGTTATTTTTCATTAAGAAGGTTTGTGGTCTGTGCTCTTGTGGGAGGAGAGGCTAGATTCTGCCCTTCTGAGCTTGGAATTTCTGGTTCAAGGTTTATTGTGCCTGCTTATTTGAACTGTTTCTTTCTGAAATTGGTGCGTCTTGTTTGCTGTAGCATAGACTAGATTCAGACATCCTGAATCTAGATTTGTTTGTATAACTTGAGCACTAATCCAGGCCATCTTTTTTGGAAAAGATTCCCCTGCACCCTAGTGGCAGGAGTGTGCAGTTAGAACTTGTCTGATTGAAGACTGCTGGAACAGGGCTCAGTTTTGAGCTTTTTTACTGGTTAATTGAGTAATTTGTTTTAATCAGTTTGCTTGTTTTGTATTGTTATATAAAAAATACACTTTATTCATCTGCTTTTACTGTATTTGTGTTTCTTCCTACTTTATTACTTTATTTTGCTTTTGTTGATTGTTCTTAAAAGTACTTAATTACATTTTTTCTGCTGCATTTATTAGTGCTCATTAGTAGCCTGATTAAATTGTAACTGTTATTCTAAGCCTTTGGTTGAAGCACTTGGGCTTCAGACCAGTTGTTTTACATTAAGATGGTTTGTGGTCTGCACAGTTGTGGCAGGACAGGTAGCTTATATCCTTCTAAGTTGGGAGTTGCTGACTGAAGGCTCAGTGTCTGTTATTCTAAAAGTGTATTAGTTCTGATTTAAGCACTTGGGCTTTGGGCCAGTTATTTTACATTAAGAAGGTGTGGTCTGCACTCTTGTGGGAGGAGAGAGTAGATACTGCCATTCTGAGCTGGGAGTTTCTGGTTAAAGGCTTATTGTGCCTGATTATTTGAACTGTTTCTTTCTGAAACTGGTACGTCTTGTTTACTGTAGCATAGACTAAATTCAGACCTGCTGAATCTAGCTTTGGTTGTATAACTTGAGCACTAATCCAGACCATCTCTTTTTTTGGAGAAGGTTCACCTGCACCCTAGTGGCAGGAGTGTGCAGTCAGCACTTGCCCGATTGAAGACTGCTGGAATGGGGCTCAGTTTTTAGCTTTTTATTGGTTAATTGGTTAATTTGTGTAAATCAATTTGCTCATTTGCTACTGTTATTTATATATATATATATATATATATATATATATATATATATATATATATATATATATATATATATATATAAAAACACTTTATGCATCGCCGTTTAGTTAGGGTTAAACTATTCCCGGTGCCGTAAAGTCTGCTTTTTAAATTTCCCCATAGAACTAGCCAGTTTTTTTTAGTTTTAGCACTCAAATCTGTTTCTTTGAGCTCAGTACTTGATCAGAACTCATTGTAAGCACTAAATAAGCTATAAATTACTACAGCACTCAACGTTCCTCACTTGTCTAGAGGAAAACAGTTTTTAGTACTTAATCAATAAGCACCTATCTAGGCATGTCTAAGGGTCAGCTACCGGTGTTTTCTCCTGTCTACCTGATGAATCTGAGCATCTTGGGGCAATGCAGCAATTGCCTCATGTACACAGATAATCCTCTCCTCTTACCACCCAACACTACAACCTATGAGAGATGCACTTATATATCCAAACTGGAAGCAAAGCTCTCTTCACCCAAGACTGGACTAGACAGTTAAGAGGTGAAGGTAAGCACTTGCACCACACCACACTCATCACATAATCCCTCAAAACCTACACTTCCAAAACACATAGAAACACAAAACACACACCTACATTCATGGAGGCTCTCAATAAAAATCTGCTCAAGCAAAAGAGACCTCCAAAGCAGAAATGGAAGCAACCTTCACCCCCAACACAACCCAAATGACACATAGCCCACAAGCTCAGTGTGCCACTCAACCACAGCCCATAAGGCATAACAACGTACCCAACACTCTAGTCATAGATGACTCTATAGTCAGGCACACTGATGTTCCACTCACCAGGCTAAACAAGGAGAAAGTTACTGTCAGCTGCCTGTCAGGTGCCAGAATCTGCCACATAATGCATGCACTCAAGTCACTCCACAACAAGTACAAATATGACTCTGTCATTGTCCATGTTGGTGTGAATGACCTGAGATGTACCTCCTTGGACTACATGAAAAGAGGCATGGAGGAGCTCTCTGATCTTGTAGCCCAGGCAGGTATGACCTTAGCCCTGAGTAGCATCCTGCCAGCACCCAGAATGATAACACAGTACAAGGACAAAATGATTGACTTCAACAATTTGCTAAGCTTCTGGTGTCATTCTAAGGGGATCCAGTATTTGTCTGCCTGGGATGACATGATCAACAGACCACGATGCTTTGCCAGAGATGGGTTGTACCTGTTGCCCTTGGGATTCCGGATACTGGCTAAGGCTCTTGCCACCCCTATAGTGCCTTTTTTAGGCAAGGTTCAAATGATGAATTCGCCACTGTAACAGGTACAAGCAAGCAAAATCTGAAGGTAATGCCACTTAATGCTAGAAGTCTAAACCTAAAAATGCATTCGAGGCACTCCTTAAAATGGAGAACATCGACATCTGTGCAGTGACAGAGACCTGGTTCAAGGCTACAGAGAGCACCCCTGCATTACCAGGCTTTAATTCATACAACACCTTTTGGCCGCCTAACCTGGACCAAAACACTAAAGGCGGAGGCGTGTCCATATTCATTAAGGATATCCACAATTCCAGGCTAGTTGCTCAGCATAGTGCATCCGAGATTATCCAAGTGCAACTAACTCTGGGCAAGACCGCAATCCAAATTGTAACTTGCTACAGATCCCCCACCGTGCCCCAGGATTCCCACTCCTCATTTCTTGCTACACTGGAAAATATTAGGGTACAACCCAACACACTCATAATGGGCAATTTCAACTACCCCACCATTAACTGGAAAAACTACTTATGTACCAACTCGTTTGCTCGACATTTTCTGGAATTCATAAATTCCAATGCCTTGGATCAATGTATCCACACCCCTACCAGGGACAGCAATATCCTAGACCTGGTCATTACCAACATGGGTGACCGGTGTTCCACACCAGAGGTCAATTCCTTGTTGGTCAGATCTGACCACAAGCTAATCACCCTAGACATCCTGCCCCACCCCCCCATTAGGGAAACCACTGTAAAAAAATTCTCAAAAGCCAACTTCATGCTTCTTAAGACAGAAGAGGCAAACTTCACGACACCCATGCAAATGGACAATAGAGGTACGACTGTTGAATCCTACACAAATGCACTTTATAAGCACTTACATGAGTGCATGGATTGTGCTATCCCTAACAGAACCAAGATGCTATCCTTCAAAAAAAGGAAGCCAATCTGGTGGTCCCCTGCCATAAACAAACTCTACAACAGAAGAAAGAAACTGTTGCAAAAAATAGTAAAATCCCATGATTGGAGGAACTCCCTGGTCAGCCTCAGTAAGAAGCTGAGATCCCTCATAAAATCCTCCAAAGCTAGTTACAAAAACAAAATCACCACTGATTTTAAAGATAACCACAAAGCATTCTATAGCTATGTCAAGAATTTCCATGGCAACACTCAGATCTGCTCTGAGATACAGCACAATGGCACTAAATATACAGAACCAACTAATATTGCCAACATCCTGGCAGATAGGTTCAGTGCTAACTTTACCCCGCTCTCACCCCCTAAAGAGCCCATCTCTATACCAGAAGAATGAAAAGTTCCTGTAATCATAGCTGCACAGGTAAAAACCACACTCTCCAAAGCCAAGAACACAGCATCCATGGGGCCTGACAACATCCCAGGCTGTGTTCTACATGAACTACAGAATGAACTGGCACCCCACCTAAGTACCATGTTCACACATAGCCTCACCTCAGGCTTTGTGCTCACTGAATGGTGCACAGTGACAGTTAATCCACTCCACAAAGGGGGAGCCACCACAGACTGCGGGAACTTCCACCCCATTAGCCTAACGAGCCTGGTCTGCAAGGCCATGGAACATATCATCATGGAACTTATAAACAAAGACACTGGTAATCTCCAAACTCAAGACCCCACCCAGTTTGGGTTTATAAAAGGCAGATAGTGTCTTCTAAACCTGATAAAGTTCTTTGAAGCAGTCACCAAAGCCGTAGACGAGGGTAAGGTGGTTCACACAGCCTATCTAGATCTTGCTAATGCTTTTAACACCATCCCCCACTCTGGAATTATAGATAAACTCACTAAACTAGGTATAAATCCCTATGTCACAAGATGGTTTGCCAAATGGCTCACTGAAAGAACCCACACTGTGAAAGTAGCAGACTCCAAATCCAACATCAGATCACTGACAAGTGGAGTACCACAGGGTTCAGTTCTGGGTTCTCTCCTGTTTGGTATCTGCTTTTCTGAAGTACAGGCTAACACAGAAGGTCTTTGGCTAATGAAGTTCACAGATGACTGCAAACTAGGAGCCATAATCTAAACTCCTAATGATGTGGACATCCTTCAAAAGGGCCTCACTGAGACAGATGCCTGGTGTCAAAGCCATGGCCTCAAGCTCAATACCAAAAAGTGCATTGTCATCCCCTTTGGTAAAAACACTGTACCCATGAGCTACCACATAGATGGTAGTCTACTTAACACCAAAAGTGTGATAAGAGACCTTGGAACACAGGTGGACAGTAGGCTCTCCTTTGATAATCACAACACCACAGTAGTCAGGAAATGCTTCTACGTGGCACACTTCATCACAAAAGGTTTCTCTTCCAGGAAAAAAGGTCATTGCTCCCCTCTACTCATCATTCATTAGACCCATTATAGAGTACAATGCCCCTTTTGGTATGTATCTCACAATACATCTACAACAACTGGAAAGGCCACATAAATACCTCACAAAGAGGATTACTGGCCTCAAGCAGATGCCCTACGCAGACCATCTAAAAAAAAACTCCAGCTTTACTTTGTTGCATATCACGTACTCAGAGGCAATCTCTGCCTAACATACAAAGCTATGTCAAACCCAAAGCTGTTGGACATGCTCCACTTAAAGAAATCCCAATCCCTCCAAGCTACATGATCTAGGGACCTAAACCTTGTCACCACAATAAACAGAACATGCTGGAGGGATAGGGTCCTGTCCCAGAGACTTCCCATACTCTGGAACAAACTACCTATCTATATCAAACAAAGCTCCTCATTAGCACTCTTCAAGAAAAATCTTGATGATTGGATGGGAAATAGGAAATTCACCCTGGGGATCACCTCTGTGGCTCTGCTTGTCAGGGGCACAGGAAAATAATTTTCTTGGGTGGTGAAAGCCAGGGTACCTTTTTGGCTAGGCTTATATAGGCCCTAGGGCCAATAGCCTAATTCCTACCTATGAATTCAACCATGCAAAGTTAACAAATCAATGACTTTAAAAATGTTCTTATTCCTCATGATTCTTGCCTTGGACTTCACATGAACACCTTCTTTTACATGACCCACCTGCTCCAATGATCTTGTTTTCTGACCTTGGATATTTCAAACTTCCCCTAGCAATGACTCACTCCTAGCCTGAAGGAATCAGGCTAACAAATTCCTTCTGCACTAGTTAACATGTCTCTGCTCCTTCAACACTTACTTTTCCCCGTTACACATTAAAAAATGCAGTTGAAACACAGCACTAACTTAAGCTTATGAAACTGTATTTTTCTACAGTTCTACAAAAGTAACTTCAGCTTATGAAACTGTATTTTTCCACAGTCCAGCATACAAATTATATATATATTTTTAACAATCATATTATAAAATCATTAATGAAATTGAAATTAATATGCATTTTAATAGGACTGATTTTGTCCCATAACACCGCCAAGTCATCCAGACTAGCTTTATAGGTAACCAAAGTAGTACCTTGCTCGACCTGTAGGGGTAACTTATTCTATAGGCTAAGAGTACATTGCATTAGGAACCTTTCACTACAGTGACCCTTGTTTATTTATTGATGTAGATTTAGGTCCTTAATGCGGATGTTTGTAGAGGGACTGGGTCTTTCATGGCTTGAAAAGTGAGACGCAAGTCACTAGGGTTCTTCTAAAAATTGAGAAGGACTCTTCAAAAACTGTGAAGGTATCTCCCTTTTGGCTACGGCAATAGTGGTTCTTCCCTCTTTTCAATCTAGCCAAGGGCAATTATCACAAGTTTCCCCACAGACCAGATTTACTCACACAAGGCAGAGGGAGTTTGATGCACCCAGTCAGGAAACTCTTCAACTGCCTGAATGATAGAGTCTTGATACCTTTTAAGTCTTTTTTTTTTTTTGTCCTGAGGACGGGCAGTAGGTATTAAAGTTGGAGAAAAACCCTGCTGTTAGAAAACCATATATGTGCAAATTGAGAATATTTTCTAGCTGGTGGCACTCAAAGAACCAGGGCTATTTTTGTGCCCTATTGCCTCTGGTTGTTGATTATTTGTATGAGTTACACTCCAATGGTTTGTCATAATCTTCTATCAAGGTACATTTGTCAGCCACCTCTGTTTGTCTGTCCCCAGATGTTCCTCTTTTGAAAAATGCTGAAGTTAAACAGTTTTTGAGAGGGGTACTATACACTCGCTGAACTGGGAAACAAGAGGCTGCTCTTTGGGTTCTTAATTTTGTGCTTGATAAACATACTTTGCCTCCATTTGAACCTGCTCAAAAGGCTGATTTGAAGTGTTTAACCTGGACAACTGTTTTACTTATTGCCCTGACATCTTCTAGGACAGTATCTGAGTTATAAGCACCACCCTACCTCATTTCTCATAAGAGTAGTGTTTCTTTGAGAATAAATTCTACTATGTGTAAAATTGTCTCAGTTTATTTATTTATTTTATTTTATTTTACATTTGTTAACTAGGTAGTGTCCAGCTGGGCAAGCAGCCTGTTTTCAGTGGAGACTCAGGGAGAATAGCTCCATAACAAAAATTGTACAATGATTTACAAAGAATATAAAAAATGTTTAACAATTGCCTACAATCACAATTTACAAAAAGAGAATGTAAACAGAAAACATTACATTTCCTAAGCCTTACTAAAGGCAGTAATATGAAACTCATTAGTTACATAATAAAATGAAGCATTGTGGTATTTAATTCACATTTTTAATCTAGACTCTTCATCTCTCAGTCTTATTTATTAATCAAGAGAACAAGAGATAAAGAACTAACTACAGACAGCTCAAACGCGACCTAGACAAAACGTGACCTTTCAGGGAAGTTGGAGCGCCGTTTGTCTCCTACGAAGGTAAGAGGAAAGGGCACCCTGGGACTAAACTATTTCTAGGTGCTTGTCGCTAGTGTTTTGCATTGTGGAATTAGGATTTATATTAATCTATCTGCAAATGAGTCATACAATAAAGTGTAACTCGGCCTACTACTTTAACAAAGAACCTGCTAAAGCCTGAAGGAGGAAAACAGATCTGTATAGCTATGGAAGTAAGTTACTTTTGTTTTTTTCAGTTTCAAAGTTTGTTTTGGGGTGGGTTTTATGTTTATTAGTCAACCTTCAATAGACCTAGTTTGATCCCTAGCTATTCCCTAGGCTGTCACAAGCTCTGTTAGTATTGTACTAAAATTAACATTAATATCAACAGAAAATATAGCTTTATATAGCAGAGTACTATCATGGAGTCAATTAACACTAGATTCACAAAAGTCTACCACTTAACAAGTCCAAGAGACAGAAACACATATATACTTGCATAAGGAATACATATCTGGACGAATGCTACCTAAGCCTTTTGATGACCTCACAACTAAAGGATGATAAACTACTCTGAGATGAAATATAGTGGAGGGGCAGTAGAATGTACAATAACATAAGTGCAGTTACTAACAATAGATGTTTTAATGGATAACCATTGCAGTAGCTTAAGTTATTTAGGCCAACTTCCCAAACCTTTCGGTGCAGCTTACCCAAGCACATTACTGGAGATTGAGTGAGGTAAGTGAGTCTGCCTTGGTGAGGAAATGAAGGAGGGATTGGGAGTGTAGATTAGGGCAAAGGTCAGGAAGCAGATTTTAGGTTTAGGGAGTTGGTAGGAAGCCAGTGTTATGGTTAGAGGGTGAGGCGGGAGTCTCAGGGATAAGGAACGGCAACTGTATTTTAGGTTAGGGACCAGAAAAGGAGTCTTGGGCTGAAGGTATGAGAAGGCAATTTTAGGGTTAGGGAGCAAGAAGGGTGTTTTTGGGTTAGAGTTAGTGGTTTAGTAGGCCTATACAGTTTTGTAGGATATGGTGTTCTCAGGACTAAGTAGTTACAGAAGGTGAAGTTGGTGGGTATTAGAGCACTTATGAGCAAGCATGTTGTGAGCAAATAACACATAAGCCCTTGTAGTAGACCCAATACCACCCACTTTTAATAAGTCATGGCAGAAAATTCTAGTCCCTACTAACATTGGCAAATCCAAAAAAAATGGAGAATGTCCACAATGCAAAACTCAGAACCTAATACACTGGAACAGCCAGGAAGGACACAATATAATTAATTCACCCGTTTATTGGCAAACAGAAAACATTGTAAGCAGTTTAACGCTCCAAATATATTCAATGTGCTTTCGTCCGAGTACCTCCCAGACTTCATCAGATAACTTAAGAAGTAAAACCACTCCATTAAATAGCAACTCGCATTTCCTTCAATAAATCCTTAATTGAAATTTAAAAGCATATGCACCATAAAATCTTTAAGACACTCTTGCTAATACTTGATGGGATCCTATATTAAAAACATAAAAACACTCACATGCAAATACATAAATCATATTAAATATTACTCAATATTATGATGTAACTACAAGTAATAAAAATATAAAATAAGATTCCCATGAGGCAGGTTAAAACTTCGCAGACCTTAACTTTAATAAGGGAGTGTGGAAATGTGGTCATAGAGACCCGGTACTTATTTGCTTCCAGTGGTACTTACCAGTAAGTTTCCCTAAACTCTAATCTAGTCTCCCAGGAACCCCCTCTCACATCCCTGGGTACCACTTCAATAACAAAGAATTTAAAACTAACCCCTGCACATTGTAAGGTGTGCCTAAATAGTGCATTTTTAGTATTTTGGTTTCTAATATCATTTAGATGTTCATAGATTCTACGCTTCAGTTGCCTCTCAGTTTTCCCCACATAAAATCCATCACAGGAATCACAATAAGCCCCTTATACTAAACCAGATGAGCTGCAGTTAGTGTATGTCCTCTCATTCAGTGTTTTAAGTCTTACCAGTGTTTTAAGTCTTACCAGTGCCCCTATATTACACATGGTGAGAGTGTTTCTATTAGCCAGTGCCCCTATATTACACATGGTGAGAGTGTTTCTATTAGCCAGTGCCCCTATATTACACACGGTGAGAGTGTTTCTATTAGCCAGTGCCCCTATATTACACACGGTGAGAGTGTTTCTATTAGCCAGTGCCCCTTTATTACACACGGTGAGAGTGTTTCTATTAGCCAGTGCCCCTTTATTACACACGGTGAGAGTGTTTCTATTAGCCAATGCCCCTTTATTACACACGGTGAGAGTGTTTCTATTAGCCAGTGCCCCTATATTACACACGGTGAGAGTGTTTCTATTAGCCAGTGCCCCTATATTACACACGGTGAGAGTGTTTCTATTAGCCAGTGCCCCTATATTACACACGGTGAGAGTGTTTCTATTAGCCAGTGCCCCTATATTACACACGGTGAGAGTGTTTCTATTAGCCAGTGCCCCTATATTACACACGGTGAGAGTGTTTCTATTAGCCAGTGCCCCTATATTACACACGGTGAGAGTGTTTCTATTAGCCAGTGCCCTATATTACACACGGTGAGAGTGTTTCTATTAGCCAGTGCCCCTATATTACACACGGTGAGAGTGTTTCTATTAGCCAGTGCCCTTATATTACACACGGTGAGAGTGTTTCTATTAGCCAGTGCCCCTATATTACACACGGTGAGAGTGTTTCTATTAGCCAGTGCCCCTATATTACACATGGTGAGAGTGTTTCTATTAGCCAGTGCCCTTATATTACACACGGTGAGAGTGTTTCTATTAGCCAGTGCCCTTATATTACACATGGTGAGAGTGTTTCTATTAGCCAGTGCCCCTATATTACACATGGTGAGAGTGTTTCTATTAGCCAGTGCCCTTATATTACACACGGTGAGAGTGTTTCTATTAGCCAGTGCCCCTATATTACACACGGTGAGAGTGTTTCTATTAGCCAGTGCCCTTATATTACACATGGTGAGAGTGTTTCTATTAGCCAGTGCCCCTATATTACACATGGTGAGAGTGTTTCTATTAGCCAGTGCCCTTATATTACACACGGTGAGAGTGTTTCTATTAGCCAGTGCCCCTATATTACACATGGTGAGAGTGTTTCTATTAGCCAGTGCCCTTATATTACACATGGTGAGAGTGTTTCTATTAGCCAGTGCCCCTATATTACACACGGTGAGAGTGTTTCTATTAGCCAGTGCCCCTATATTACACACGGTGAGAGTGTTTCTATTAGCCAGTGCCCTTATATTACACACGGTGAGAGTGTTTCTATTAGCCAGTGCCCCTTTATTACACACGGTGAGAGTGTTTCTATTAGCCAGTGCCCCTATATTACACACGGTGAGAGTGTTTCTATTAGCCAGTGCCCTTATATTACACACGGTGAGAGTGTTTCTATTAGCCAGTGCCCCTTTATTACACACGGTGAGAGTGTTTCTATTAGCCAGTGCCCCTATATTACACACGGTGAGAGTGTTTCTATTAGCCAGTGCCCCTTTATTACACACGGTGAGAGTGTTTCTATTAGCCAGTGCCCCTATATTACACATGGTGAGAGTGTTTCTATTAGCCAGTGCCCTTATATTACACACGGTGAGAGTGTTTCTATTAGCCAGTGCCCCTATATTACACACGGTGAGAGTGTTTCTATTAGCCAGTGCCCCTATATTACACACAGTGAGAGTGTTTCTATTAGCCAGTGCCCTTATATTACACATGGTGAGAGTGTTTCTATTAGCCAGTGCCCCTTTATTACACACGGTGAGAGTGTTTCTATTAGTCAGTGCCCCTATATTACACATGGTGAGAGTGTTTCTATTAGCCAGTGCCCCTATATTACACATGGTGAGAGTGTTTCTATTAGCCAGTGCCCCTTTATTACACACGGTGAGAGTGTTTCTATTAGTCAGTGCCCCTATATTACACACGGTGAGAGTATTTCTATTAGCCAGTGCCCCTATATTACACACGGTGAGAGTATTTCTATTAGCCAGTGCCCTTATATTACACACGGTGAGAGTGTTTCTATTAGCCAGTGCCCCTATATTACACATGGTGAGAGTGTTTCTATTAGCCAGTGCCCCTTTATTACACATGGTGAGAGTGTTTCTATTAGCCAGTGCCCCTTTATTACACATGGTGAGAGTGTTTCTATTAGCCAGTGCCCCTATATTACACATGGTGAGAGTGTTTCTATTAGCCAGTGCCCCTTTATTACACATGGTGAGAGTGTTTCTATTAGCCAGTGCCCCTTTATTACACATGGTGAGAGTGTTTCTATTAGCCAGTGCCCCTATATTACACACGGTGAGAGTGTTTCTATTAGTCAGTGCCCCTATATTACACACGGTGAGAGTATTTCTATTAGCCAGTGCCCCTATATTACACATGGTGAGAGTGTTTCTATTAGCCAGTGCCCCTTTATTACACATGGTGAGAGTGTTTCTATTAGCCAGTGCCCCTATATTACACATGGTGAGAGTGTTTCTATTAGCCAGTGCCCCTATATTACACATGGTGAGAGTGTTTCTATTAGCCAGTGCCCCTTTATTACACACGGTGAGAGTGTTTCTATTAGCCAGTGCCCCTATATTACACACGGTGAGAGTGTTTCTATTAGCCAGTGCCCCTTTATTACACACGGTGAGAGTGTTTCTATTAGGGCCAGACATAATCATAATCAAGACCAAAATACTAAGAATGCACTATTTAGGCACACCTTACAATGTGTGGAGGCTAGTTTTAAATTCTTTGTTCTTGAAGTGGTACCCAGGGATGTGAGAGGGGGTTCCTGGGAGACTAGATTGGAGTTTAGGGAAACTTACTGGTAAGTACTACTGGAAGCAAATAAGCACCAGGGTCTCTATGACCACATTTCCATACTCCCTTATTAAAGTTAAGGTCTGCTAAGTTTTAACCTGTCTCACGGGATTCTTATCTTATATTTTTATTACTTGTAGTTACATCATAATATTGAGTAATATTTAATATGATTTATAGGTTCATAGATTGGTACTAAGCCAACTGCCCTTGCGAGCCATTTTAAGCTTAGCCAATTATCCCTTGTGAGACTCAAACCCTGCACCTTGTGTTTGTAAGGCAAACACCTTAACCATTAGGCCACCCTCGCAACTGTATTTGCATGTGAGTGTTTTTATGTTTTTAACATAGGATCCCATCAAGTATTAGCAAGAGTGTCTTAAAAATATTATGGTGCATATGCTTTTAAATTTCAATTAAGGATTTATTGAAGGAAATGCAAGTTGCTATTTAATGGAGTGGTTTTACTTCTTAAGTTATCTGATGAAGTCTGGGAGGTACTCAGACGAAAACACATTGAATATATTTGGAGCATTAAACTGCTTACAATTTTTTCTGCTTGCCAATAAACCAGTGAATTAATTATATTGTGTCCTTCCTGGCTGGTCCGGTGTATTAGGTTCTAACATTGGCAAATATGATTCTTATTCACATGAGTGGGGGAAAAAGACAGATGCAGGAAGCTACTGAAGTGTCAGGCTAAAATATGAGTTGTCAAGAAGTCAAGAAAATTATGGAACCATAGCTGAAAAAGAAAAAATATGTAGAAGACTATACAACATGGAAGTTAAGGCAACATGGATTTAAAATGGTTATGCCAAACAAGTATGATAAAGTTATTTGACTAATAAAACCATTAGATCAGAAACTGAGGGGACCATGGAGACTACCGTAACATGTAAAACTGGATATAGTATAGTTTATTGAGGACCAATTTACTAGATTCTGTTTGTTCTCAGTCTTATAATCAAATAGAGCTTTTGTAATTCATTTTTTTCTTGGAAGGAATCCCTACAACCCCTGCACATGGGGAAATTCCTTATACCCCCATTTAATTATAATAAACTTTGATCATCTAATCCTGCACACATAAGCTTCTGTGACGTGGTCTTCAGACTGATGACTGTATATCCATAAAAAGTAAAGTGGCTAGATCAGAGACACACTGAGCATGTCCTAAGGTGACAGCATGGGTGAACAATGACTTAGTAGTAAAACACCGATGGTTGTAACGCATGGTGCTCACACAGAATGTCAGTAGCCACTAGTATTTTGTGTGAGAATATATTCATTATGTTAATAGTGCTTTGCTGATGCACGTGTGTTCAGTGGTCCCTATAATGGTGGACATCTGCCAGTGCTATTAGCTTGGGTAGGGAAAAGGAGAAGCTGCCCTGGCAGCAAACTATTAGAGAGCGATCGATGCTGTACAGGAGGTTCCAGGGGAGAGAAGTGTGGCACTATTTTGGGCATCACCCATGGTGTCAGTTGCCATAGCCACAGCGTCAGCAGTAGCACTACTTGGTGTTGCTCTCCAGTAACTTCCCCATTTCCTCATTTGTCAGTAACTATAGATTTCACAGTAATGTCCCCATTTCCCCATTTGTCAGTAACTACGCATTTCCCAGTAACTTCCCCATTTGTCAGTAACTACAGATTTCCAAGTAACGTCCCCATTTCCCATTTGTCAGTAACTATGGATTTCCAAGTAACTTCCCCATTTGTCAGTAACTCCGGATTTATCAGTAACTTCCCCATTTCCCCATTTGTCAGTAACTCCGGATTTCCCAGTAACTTCCCCATTTGTCAGTAACTCCGGATTTCCCAGTAACTTCCCCATTTGTCAGTAACTACAGATTTCCCAGTAACTTCCCCATTTGTCGGTAACTATGGATTTCCCAGTAACGTCCCCATTTCCCCATTTGTCAGTAAGTATGGATTTCCCAGTAACTTCCTCATTTCCCCATTTGTCAGTAACTACAGATTTTGTGTGATTCAGAGATAACAACTGGCAGCAAAGAGTGATGTAAGGAGTAAAGTCCCAAATCTAAATCTCCATTTAGACTGAATGGAGAGAATCTGTGAGTGGGTGCGGGGAAACAGGTCCTTGCCTTAATGCCCAGTTGTCTGTCCACCAGCAGAAGTCATTCTGTTGCATTCATTTTCCTTATTGTCAGGAATTTAATACAAATCTCTGTAATGGGGTTAGTACTAAGAAAGCTCTTTCAAAGTATTTATATGTGACCTTGAAGAAAGCCTGGAAGGAGAAGTCAAGTTTTGCCGATTAATAAAGTAATAAAGCTGTGCAAAAAGAATGGGTAGTAAAGTAAGTTTAGAAAGAATGAGAACAGACCCGTCAAGATGGGAATGTGAGCCAATATATCAAAAATAACGCAGTATACTGTATCTGGGAATGTGAGAATGAAGTACACAGCTGGGGTTATTAGCAGCAACAAGAGGAAATGGCCCTGAGGTATTCTTATATAACATTCAGCTAAGGAAACAAAGTTCAAAGTCTTCAAGGAACTTGGGTACATTACCGAGTTATACAGGAATATACACTACCAATAAAAATGAGATGTCATTAACTCTCTCTCTCTCTCTCTATATATATATATATATATATATATATATATATATATATATATATATATATATATATATATATATATATATATATATATATATATATATATATATATATATATTCATTAAGGCTACATATACAAAACTATATGACATTTCAGAGACCATACCAAAACAATACTAGAGACAGCAGGAAAAATGGAGGATAGTTTTCATCAAAAACATGTAAAAAGAGACGGGAATTGGGGATGGACACATGAACGAAACTGTTTTCATCACTCTGTTGTTTTGAATTTGACATGTGATCTCTTTAAATAGCAAAATTTAGCAATGTAGGATAAGACGTCTATCATTACCTTTATAAGGTCAAACTTTTTCTATCAGACCATGCACATAAGACCATAGCTGAAACCTATCTACTCCCTCGCCTTCTGTGTGCCTTGTCAGTTGTAATAGCCTGCAGTCCTCTCAGCTAGCCAAACTGCAGCAATAATATACTATGACTGTAAAGTTTGCTGGTAAACACATTAATCAAACACATCACTGTCTCACACTTCAGTCACTTATCTAGCTGTAGCTACCTAACCTTTTTAGCATATACTTAAGACTGCCCACAACATCCTCTGCTCAGACAGATGGTCTGCAACCAGCAAGTTTATTAAACTTACTTCACAGAGAAGTGCTACTTAAAAATCTAAACATTATAATGACTCCTTATGCTCTGTTTACATTAGTAAAATGTGGAACTTTTTCCGAACAAACATGAAGACTATCTGATCTCATCTGCTATTTAAAACTACCAAAAACATACTTGTCAACAAATCATTTTCTATCTATATTTTAGAATCCCATTGAAATCATGCCTATCAGCAAAACAGTCCTTCTCTTGTAATAGCACCATCATTATGTCCTCCCCTCATGCAGCCAAATCAAGAAAATATCATAAAAGCCTCACACTTCCTTACCTGTTTACATTTCTCAAGTAAAGAATTGCCCAGATAAAACTTTCATATGCTTTATCTGCTGTTTGTGAATTAAAATTTCAGTGTGATTTTGTACCTAAACTGTACAATAATGCTGAATGTTCTTTAGATATGTGTGATTTTAGATGCTGCAAATACCGAATACTGTACTTAGAGTAATTATCAGCTGTTAAACTATATATAGCTCAGTGCTATGTTGTATATTTTATTGTTAGCTTATACTGTGCATGTGAAACTTTTCTCCCTGGGCTCTGCTAAAAATGGACTTCAACAATGGGGCAGAGTTGTGGTGCAGCACTTATTGTTGTTGACTCGCAGCTGGAGGTTCTCCAGTTCGATTCTCAGCTGGGGTGCCTTCTGTGAGGAGTCTGCATGTCCTCCCTGCGTTTGAGTGAGTTTCCTCTGGGTGCTCTGGTTTCCTTCACCATTCCAAAGATGTGTGTCTGGAGCATTTCTCCTCAGGCCTTCGCTGAAAATAGGCGCTGTCTTAGTCAGACTTTCCCAGTAAGCAAATAATAAATAAATAAAACCAATCAAACTTTTTCTATACTCAAAGACTAATAAATAAATCAATCATAATGCAGGTAAGCCCGTCAGTCACTCAAGTTTCCAGACCCTTCATGCATACACACTACATAATAGTAACAATGTTCCCTTCAGAGGTTGTGAACACATATAAACTCAACTCAGACCTTCAGATCCACACAGCAGCAAAAGAATAAAATGACGTCCACGATCGATGATGACTTAAGATGTATGTGAGACAGTATAAAACAATAAAACGATGAACACGATCGATGATGACTTAAGATGTATGTGAGACAGTATAAAACAATAAAACGACATCCACAATCGATGATGACTTAAGATGTAAGTGAGACAGTATAAAACAATAAAACGACATCCACAATCGATGATGACTTAAGATGTAAGTGAGACAGTACAGCAGCAAAAGAATAAAATGACGTCCACGATCGATGATGACTTAAGATGTATATGAGATAGTATAAAACAATAAAACGATGCCCATGATCGATCATGACTTAAGATGTATGTGAGACAGTATAAAACAATAAAATGATGTCCACGATTGATGATGACTTAAGATGTATGTGAGACAGTATAAAACAATAAAATGACATCCACGATCGATGATGACTTAAGATGTATGTGAGACAGTATAAAACAATAAAATGATGTCCATGATTGATGTTGACTTAAGATGTGAGACAGTATAAAACAATAAAATGATGTCCATGATTGATGATGACTTAAGATGTATGTGAGACAGTATAAAACAATAAAATGATGTCCATGATTGATGATGACTTAAGATGTATGTGAGACAGTATAAAACAATAAAATGACATCCACAATCGATGATGACTTAAGATGTAAGTGAGACAGTATAAAACAATAAAACGACATCCACGATCGATGACTTAAGATGTATGTGAGACAGTATAAAACAATAAAACGATGTCCACAATCGATGATGACTTAAGATGAATGTGAGACAGTATAAAACAATAAAACGATGCCCATGATCGATGATGGCTTAAGATGATTGTGAGACAGTATAAAACAATAAAACGACGTCCAAGATCAATGATGACTTAAGATGTATGTGAGACAGTATAAAACAATAAAACAATGTCCACGTTCGATGATGACTTAAGATGTATGTGAGACAGTATAAAACAATAAAACGATGTCCACGATCGATGATGATTTAAGATGTATGTGAGACAGTATAAAACAATAAAACGATGTCCATGATCGATGATGGCTTAAGATGTATGTGAGACAGTATAAAACAATAAAACGACGTCCACGATCGATGATGGCTTAAGATGTATGTGAGACAGTATAAAAAAATAAAATGACGTCCAAGATCAATGATGACTTAAGATGTATGTGAGACAGTATAAGTAACTCCAACACCTTCAGTTACTCAGACACCCATAGAACATGACACACACATTTAAGTTAACTTAATGGATTCCAGCGAGTTTGCATGAACGTTATATTTCTAAACAAGATGAGTTTGAGTATAAGAAAGAGGGAGTAGCCCAGGAAAGCAGAAGGAAGTGCAGGGGCACGGGAAGGCAAACTGATGACCACAACAGCCTTCCTGAGAAAGTGGCTGAGGCAAAAACAACATGAGAACAAAATAAAATCCTCCTACCAGGGCTTGGGGATGGTGGAGTTAATCTGTTAGACCAGAGTGACCTGAAAATATGTAGAATAAATAATGGTCATACTAGGTGGACCGTTTGACTCCTAGCTGCTGCCAGAATTATTGCTCCGTAAAAGTATTCATTTCTCCATGTGTCTTACTGGAAAGGCTTCAGATGGCTGCCAATGGCATTAGAAAAGAGTGACTTATATTTATAGCGTAATATGTCCGAGGACATTTGCAGGAAAGTAATAGCAGAGAGCCATCTTTTGAAAGCTTGCAGACCATATGAAGCTATTTGCATAGTCTTATGGCAGAAGCTCTATTTGTCAGATATCAGACTGTGTGTATCTGGACATATTAAAGTAAAACCTTGACACCCGTTACTGGTTAAGATATTTTTCTTCTTTACTATTATGAAGGTACCTCGTAAATGATGATTAATTGTACTAATTGTTTGACTTTGCATTACTAAATTATTACTTGAGAGTCCAGGAATTATTTTATTCTGACTGCTGAGGAAATGTATGCATTGGATAACCATAATTATACAGATGCGCAGCTCAGTGGTTAAATATAATCTTGCTGCATCAAATGTTCATTATAAATTCTTACACTATCCTAGTTTCATGTTTTACTTCGACCACCACAGACTGAAATATCAGCTTTTTGTCACAGTCTGGAAATCTGCCCAGAGACAGCCACTGAAAAACTTAATAATGCATTAAATCTGTTTCTGATACCTGTCATGTGGGTCCAGATCACATTTTCCATTATTTCTAAATAAAATTAGAGCCCCCCCCCCCAAATTAGTCCTATACTTATCAGCTTCAGGTTGTCGTTATAAGCTGACGTGTACTTCAGTTCTGGAAAATACCTGAAATGATCTAATTCACAAGGATAACCCTACAATATCCCTACTAGATGGATATTTATTTGGCCTACCTAACATTTTAAGAAGATTATCTGACAGAACACATAGTTAAAAGAGAAAACTGCATTTTTCTAGGTTGCTGATTGTATTTAGTACAGGTACAGGGATAACATTTTCACTGCAATTTTTGTTAAATTATGAGATGTGATTTGGAACTGTTAGACCACAGAAGCTTGCAGAAAAGATCCCCTTTGCACTAGATTTTTGATTTTGGAGCTGATAACCATCACAACTATTGCAACAGTCCCAAGAATAACAAAAGCAATGCATTCCCCTTTTTACAGCATCAGTCTCCTGTACTTTTATTGCTCTTACAGCTTTTATATCCAGTTTATCTTATTAGAGGATTAGTATAGTATATTTTTCAGCAGTTATTTTTTACTTGACAACTTGCTAGGGTTGCGAGTTGACTTGAACAAAGCCACTTTAAGTAATACCCAGTGATTTTTTACTGAATACATTTTATTTGTGATTTAGTTTCCTCTAAACTTTAACAGAGAATTTAACAGCATCTGCATCACAGCTGCCTACAGTCCTCCCAATGCTAATCCAAATGAGGCAATGACCACATTATACCAGTTAATAAATGAACTGCAAAACTGGAATCCAGACTGTGTTCATATAGTGGCAGGTGACTTTCATCAGACCAACATGAAAACAGTTCTGCCTCACTATTTCCAGTATCTGGACTTTGCAACAGGGGGTGAAAACACACTGGACAAGGTATACAGCAATGTTAAGCTGGCATTTTGGGCAGTGCCTCACCCACACCTGGGAAACTTACCAACTCTCCATATTGCTACTACCAGCATATAAACCATTGCTATCTAGAGGGAGACCTACAGTTAAACAAGTAAGAGTATGGCCAGAGGGTGCAGTCTCAGCACTACGAGTATGGCCAGAGGGTGCAGTCTGAGAACTCCAGGACTGTTTTTAGAGCACAGACTGGCACATATTCAAGGAGGTGTATACTGAGAACCAGGGTATCAACCTGGAGGAGTACACCGAGGCAGTGATGGGCTACATCTCGAAATTTGTGGATGATATGACAGTCACCAAAACCATCATCACACAAGCCAACTAGAAACCCTGACTGATGAGAGAGGTGTACAAACTACTGAAATCAAGGAATGCAGCTTTCAAGTCAGGAGACAGGGAAGCCCTCAGAACAACCAGAGCAAATCTGAAGAAGGGAGTGAGCGAAGCAAAATGCGCCCATGGCAGAAAGATCCAGAGCTACTTCTCTGACTAAAAAAAACCCAGGTTCCTATGGCAGGGTATCCAGTCCATAGCTGACTATATACCCCATATCTCCACAATGTGAGGACAACAAGGAATTCCTAAATAAGCTGAATGTTGACTTCCGCAGATTCGGGAAAGGGAACTGAACAACAGCAAAGAAAATGCCCATTGGCCATAATGAGAAGATGCTCACCCTCAACCCAGCTGATGTCCAGAGGACACTGCACATAGTTAACCTTAGAAAAGTGGCAAGGCCTGACAACATCTTAGGGTGAGTGCTCAGTGACTGTGCAGTACAACTAACAAATGTCTTCATGAATATCTTCAGTAACTCTCTGAGTCAGCAAATTGTTCCAAAATGTTTCAAGGACACGACAATCATTTCATTACCAAAGAAGTCTCCACCATCTTGCCTAAATGACTACTGTCCTGTAGTCCTCACCTCCACAGTGATGACATGCTTTGAAAGGCTGGTCAAGGACACCATAACATCTGGGCTGCCTGCTGATCATGACCCTCTGCACTTTGCTTACTGAGCAAATCGCTCTACGGCAGATGCCATCTCACTAGCACTCCATCTATTGCTGGAACACCTGGAGAATAAAAACACCTACACAAGGGTACTATTCATTGACTTCAGCTCTGTGTTTAACATGGTCATCCCTCTTCATCTGGTAATGAAGCTACTCCAACTGGGCATCAACACTCCACTTTGTAACTGGATTCTTGACTTTCTGAAAGGCAGACCTAGAAAGTGTGCGCAAGAAATAACTCCTCAGATAGCATCACTCTTAACAGAAAATGGACCGAAACACAAAAGGAGTGGGTGTATTGTATCTATATTCATCAAGGATACCTACACCTCCAGGTTAGTGGTGCAGCATGATACCTCTGAGATCATCCATGTGCAACTAACATCAGGCAAATCTGCAATGCAAATTGTGGCCTGCTACAGATCACCCTCTATGACCCAGGACCACCACTCCACCTTTCTGGAGACACTGAAAAACATGAAGGTCCTACCAAACACCCTGATATTGGGTGATTTCAATTACACTACCATTCACTGGAAAAACTACTCAAGTACAAATTCCCAGGCCCAGCGCTTCCTGGAATTCATCAACTCAAATGCCCTGGATCAGCTGGTAAACTCCCCTACCAGAGGTGAAAACATATTGGACCTGGTCATCACCAACATGAGTGACAGGTGTTCCACACCGGAAGTCAACCCATCACTGGTTTAGACCATAAACTAATCACTCTGGATGCCCACATCCCACCACCACCCCCAACTAAGGAAACCACAGTAAAAAACTTTTCTAAAGCAAACTTCACCTTACTTAAGACAGAGGTGGTAAGTTTCACAGCCCCCACGCTAAAGGATAACGCTGCCCAAGATGCAGAAACCTTTACAAATGCACTCTATAAGCACTTACAAGGATGCATGGATTGTGCCATCCCTAGCAAAACCAAGACTCACTCCTCTAAGAGAAGGAAACCAGTTTGTTGGACCCCTGCAATAAACAGGCTATACAATAGAAGGAGGAAACTAGTTCAGAAAAAAAGCAAATCCCAAGAAGGAAAGACATCCCTGATCAGTATCAGTAAGAAACTGAGGTCCCTCATGAAATCATCCAAGGCTAACTTCGAAAGAAAAATAGCCAAGGATTCAAAAGATAACCACAAAGCCTTCTTTAACTATGTTAAGAATCTAAGTGGCAACTCGCAGATATGCACTGAACTAGTGCAAAATAGCACACAATATACTGAACCTACTGATATTGCCAACATCCTGGCAGATAGATTCAGTGCAAACTTCACCCACCTCTCACCTCCAAAAGGGCCCACACAATACCGGAAAAGTGCAGTGTCCCAAAAATCACAGACGCACAGGTGAAAACAGCCATTTCAAAAGAGAAAAACACAGTGTCAATGGGACCAGATGGTATCCCAGGCTGCGTCTTGCATGAACTAAAGAATGAACTAATCCCCCACCTAAACACGCTGTTCAACCTCAGCCTCTCCAGAGGCTATGTGCCCATAGAATGGTGCACAGCAACGGTTATTCCTCTCCACAAAGGAGGGGCCACAACTGACCCTGGTAACTATCACCCCATAAGCCTGACCAGTCTGGTCTGCAAGGCTATGGAGCTCATCATCATGGAACTCATTAACAAAGACATTGGGAACCTCCAAACACTTGACCCAACCCAGTTCGGCTTTCTTAAAGGCAGATCATGCCTACTAAACCTGGTTGACTTCTTCAAGACAGTCACTAAGGCCATAGATGAGGGAAAGGTGGTTCACACAGCCTACCTTGACCTCGCCAAGGCTTTCAACACCATTCCCCACTCGGGTATTACAGAAAAACTCACCAGCCTGAACATAAACCCCTACGTCATGAGATGGGTTGCCAACTGGCTTACAGACAGAACTCGCACGGTAAGAATAGCAGGCTCCAGGTCTGACTCTAAACCAGTCGCAAGTGGTGTCCCACAAGGCTCGGTCCTGGGACCCCTACTGTTTGGCATATACTTCTCAGAAGTACAGGCAAACACAGGAGGACTATGGCTAACCAAGTTCACCGATGATTGCAAACTGGGAGCCATAATTGACTCTCAGGCTGACACAGACATCCTCCAAAAGGGCCTTACTGAGGCGGACACCTGGTGTCAAAGTCATGGCCTCAAGCTAAATGCCAAAAAATGCATAGTCATCCCATTTGGGAAAAACAAAACACCCACGAATTACCACATAGGTGGCAGACCCCTTAATACAGAAGAGGTAATAAGAGATCTAGGGACCCAGGTAGATAGTAATCTCTTCTTTGACAATCATATTGCCAAAGTAGTTAGGAAATCCTTCTATGTGGCACATCTAATTACTAAAGGGTTCGCATCTAGAAATAAAGAGGTTATAGTGCCCCTCTACTCGTCACTCATTACACCCATCATAGAGTACAATGCCCCATTTGGGACGTACCTCACAAGACACTTCTAACAGCTGGAAAGACCACAAAAGTACCTCACCAAGAGGATTACTGGTCGTAAACATATGTCCTATACAGCCCGACTGAAAAAACTCTGGCTGTACTCAGTGGCATATCGCTTACTTAGAGGTGATCTCAGCCTGACTTACAAAGCCATGTCCAACTCAGAATTGATGGACATGCTCCACCTAAAGAAATCCAAGTCACTGCGAGCCACATGCTCTAGTGAGCTAAACCTCGCCACAACAATAAATAGAACATTCACTTTCTCTTAACCAAAGTCCCTATCACTAGCTCTGAACCTCTTTGCCATAAATTTGTAAAACATGTCTGCTCATTATATCATACAAATGAAGACCATTGGGAACATCAGTTACAACTAAACATTTATCCACATATATAACTGCAATACACTGCTGCATACCCAGTGATAGCCTACATTGATTTTGTCCCCACTTTTGTTTATCTACTACATTATTCCTTGCTACAAATGTATAAATCTAAAACAATAAGTAAAAAGTGACACAGACAAACCAATCGGTAAAAATGCCAAGAAGAAATCTAGCCAAGCTAGAGTTTCCACTGTGTGATTTCTTAAACCGCTTGTATTAGAGGTACATAGGATGCATGCAAATGGCCCCTTAAGGACATCAGGTGTTGCACTTATAGGGCAGTTCTGAATGACCATGGCTTTTTTTCTTTTTAAGTCTGTAATGCACAAATTCAGGTCAATATAGCATCATCAGCATAGCATAAGTGCACTGTTTGGTTAACCTTTAGAAACACAAGGATGTCCCTAAAAATGAGGCTAGCTGCAGAATACCACAACTAACAAACTAAAACAGCGATAACACAAGTAAAACCAATAGTGCTGCCCCAGACAGCCAACACAACTCATAAACAAAAGCTTCCAGTTGTGGTTAAATCCAAGGCATGCACTATGACCATAAAAACAAGAACACTTTATTGAAAGTTAAGCAGTTTTGCCCCTATTACATAAGGGACTTCTTCAGAACCATTGAGTAAAAGGTCGCACAGACAAACCGATCAGTAAAAACTCCAAGAAAAAGCTAGCCAAGCTAGAGTTTCCACTAAATGATTCCTTAGAACACTTGCATTAGAGGCACATGGGATATATGCAAATGACCCCTTAAGGACATAAGGTGTTTCAGCTATATGGCAGTTCTGAATGCCCATGACTTTTTTCATTTTAAGTCTGTAATGGACAAATTCAGGCCAGTATAGTCAAACCTCACTAGCTGTGGACATGTATATTTCAGCCTTCATATGGCATCATCAGTACAGCATAAGTGGACTGTTTGGCTAAAGTTACAAATTTATGGACAAAGGTCAGTGCATAATTACCATCAGCACTAATCTTATAAGGACTTTCAACACAGTGGACCAGGCTCTGTTTTTCATTCATTTAACTGATAAAGACTTTGTGAATGACTTCCTAGCCTATCTTAGAAATATGAGCATAGCTGTTTTGGTAATCATCTTCTGAAGCTTCCGCATTGAAAAATGATGTCCATAAAGAGCTGCACAAAGTCCATCCAAGCTGATTTTCAATGCCTTTGCTATTGGTTCCAAATGAATAAACTAATCATTAACACACACTAAAAAAAAACTCTATGATCTTTGGTACTGCTCCAAAATTCTCTTTGTATGACTACAAATTTCAGATCCTTGTGACAAAACCATTTCCCCATGTAGACTCACAGATATGTGGGGGATATACCTCGATTCCTTTCTCAGCTTTCATAATCATGTTGAAATATCCAGTAGTAAAAATGATTTAAACTTAAACCTTTAATATACTTGCCCATATTCTTAGTCATGCCCAGCCTAGATATTTATTTATTTATTGATATTTGTTAAACTGGAAAGTCCAACTTGATAATAAATACTGATTTTCAGTGAAGGTCTGGGAAGAAAAGCTGCAGAGAATCAAATAGCATCAAATAAAACAGTTTTAAAGATGTAATAAAAAAAACATATGTACATGCATAACGATACAACAAAACATGAGGAGACAGCCATGATTTAATAAAAATAAAAAAAATAAATGACAGTTAAATATGACAATCAGAATGTACAAAAGTACTAGAAGTATGGTCTGTTATGCTAGGAAATAATATAGATAGACAGACAGATAGATAGATAGATAGATAGATAGATAGATAGATAGATAGATAGATGGATGATAGATAGATAGATAGATAGATAGATAGATAGACAGATAGATAGATGATATATAGATAGATAGATAGATAGATAGATAGATGATATATAGATAGATAGATAGATAGATAGATAGATAGATAGATAGATAGATAGACAGACAGATAGATAGATAGATAGATAGACAGACAGATAGATAGATAGATAGATAGACAGATAGATAGATAGATAGATAGACAGACAGATAGATAGATAGATAGATAGATAGATAGATAGATAGATAGATAGATAGACAGACAGACAGATAGATAGATAGATAGATAGATAGATAGATAGATAGATAGATAGACAGACAGACAGATAGATAGATAGATAGATAGATAGATAGATAGATAGATAGATGATTGATAGATAGATAGATAGATAGATAGATAGATAGATAGATAGATAGATACATAGATAGATAGATAGATAGATAGATGATAGATAGCTATAATCAAGAATGGGGAGAGGGCAGGTGTTGGAGACAGGGCATGTCTTTGGGGGTCTATATTAGAACACCGAACATTCAAAATTTTGAGTGTTCTAATATCGACCCATTTTCAGTGAATGCTGAAAATATCAAAGAAACAGAAAACCAAATTTTTTCCTAGGGAAAGAATTCAGTTGCCCGTTTCTGTTGCTTCAGTATTTTCAGCGCTGTGGTGGAAAGTTATGGGTCAGGTTCAGATAAGTGTGCGATGGTGTGGACGTGAGGGTTAGGGCGGGGTAGGTGAGTTAGGGTTAGGGCACGGGTGAGGTAACTGTGTGATAGTGATGGACCTTAGGGTTAGGGTTTGGGTTAAGTTAAGTGGATAGTTAGTGGTGTATGTGTAGTTTAGCTTTGGGTTAGGTGTAAGAGTTTAGGTGAATGTGTGTGGATTGCTGTTTGTTTGGTGTGCTTGTGTTGTGTGTATGTGTTTTGGAACAGCAAATTTTTTTCCTAGGAAAAAAGTCGCTGTTCTGAATGTTCGATGTTTAAAATTTTCGATTCATAGGGTTCGATATTAGAACACTCAACATTTTGAATGTTCGGTGTTCTAATATAGACCCTGTCTTTGGGAGATGGCAGGTGTTGACAGGTAACGATAGATAGTATGATGAGCACTTAGCATGAATGTAAAGTATTTGTTAATACAGATCATACAGGTGAGGTGCATCAGCATACCCATGAGTTAGTGAGAGGTTTGTAACAATAGATCTTACAGGTGATGGGCAGGAGCACAGCCATGAGTTAGTGAGATGTTAGTAACAATGTAACATATTTGTTACTATAGATTATACAGGTGATGTGCATGGGCAAAGCCATGAGTTAGTGAGAGGTTGGTAACAATGTAATGTATTTGTTACTATAGATGATACAGGTGAGGTGCATAGGAATAGCCATGAGTTAGTAAGAGATTAGTAACAATGTAACATATTTGTTACTATAGATCATACAGGTGATTGGCAGGGGGACAGCCATGAGTTAGTGAGAGGTTAGTAACAATGTAACTTATTTGTTAATATAGGTCATACAGGTGAGGTGCACAGGCAAAGCCATGAGTTAGTGAAAGGTTAGTAACAATGTAACATATTTGTTAATATAGATTACACATATGAGGTATATGGGCAAAGCCATGAGTCAGTGAGAAATTCTTTGTGAGAGGAACTAAATACATGGAGGGTAGCTATAGCTTTGATTGAACTTGGGATAGAATTCTATAGTTTGGCTATGCAATCTGAATATAGACTTTGTCCAACTTTTTTTTTGGTTTATAGATTTCAAGCAGTTTTTTTGTCATGAGAGCACAGAGGGGTGATTTGGGACATAGTGATGAAGTACTGAAGAGATAGAATGGCAGGTAGGGGATATATAGCATTTTATGGGTTAGAAGAAGTTGTGTGGGGGCTACTTGAAGTGAGAGCAAAAGTTGAGAGCAATATTCTCTCTTCTTGTCACTTTATATAGATCGTGCAACTGCACTGCACTTCAAAGTGTTCTAAACAATGCTGTCCAAAACAATATATGTACACGTATTAAACTGTCCGATTTTACAAATCCATGTATTAAACTGTCTGATCTTACAAATCTATGTATTAAACTGTCTGATCTTACAAATCCATGTATTAAACTGTCTGATCTTACAAATCCATGTATTAAACTGTCCGATCTTACAAATCCATGTATTAAACTGTCTGATCTTACAAATCCATGTATAAACTGTCTGATCTTACAAATCCATGTATTAAACTGTCCGATCTTACAAATCCATGTATAAACTGTCTGATCTTACAAATCCATGTATTAAACTGTCTGATCTTACAAATCCATGTATTAAACTGTCTGATCTTACAAATCCATGTATTAAACTGTCCGATCTTACAAATCCATGTATTAAACTGTCCGATCTTACAAATCCATGTATTAAACTGTCTGATCTTACAAATCCATGTATTAAACTGTCTGATCTTACAAATCCATGTATAAACTGTCTGATCTTACAAATCCATGTATTAAACTGTCCGATCTTACAAATCCATGTATAAACTGTCTGATCTTACAAATCCATGTATTAAACTGTCTGATCTTACAAATCCATGTATTAAACTGTCTGATCTTACAAATCACCAGTCTTTTTATCTCTTTTCCAATATCTTCTTTATCATGAAAAGAGCCACATTTTCCTCTCCTGTACAGAGAGTTGAAATAAAGCATTTTAACATCTACCATCTTCTGCCAAAACAAGCAATGGCTTGTTGGTTTTCACAGCCATGTCGGATAAACTAATCACTTATGCACAAAATAACTCATTTTCCTTCACTTACAGTCATCTGACACTTAGTTTATTCCCACAAATTTTCCCTGCTGTGGCATTACTCCAAGCCCCCTTCTTTACCTGCTTCCCTTCCCTTCCCTCACATTGTTGTCACTCTCTCTCCCCCTCCACATACCTTCATCCCTCTCTTAAAACCAGTCTTTGCCATTTCGATTCCCCCTTCCTTTCCTTCCCACACCCCTTCATTTTTTATATAATTCTTTTTTTCCCAGAACAATTACAGCAATTTTAAATACACGAACAAATATCTGTTTTTTTTTTATTATTTTACTAATTTTGTTTGACTGGATAGTACTTACATGCAACTTTATATCTTCTGATATTTTCTATTTGTTTTTTATTTCAGTGTTTTATGTTTCTTGAACTTTTGTATTCACCTAGCTTGAGCTTGAAAGTGGTCACTCTGGATCATTTTTTTATCCCAGTTAACAATGGCTGAACGAATGAGTGAATGAATAAATAAATAGACTTTGACTGGATTCTTCTTTTCTCAGTGACCTTCTTTTGTATCATCTTCCAGTGAACACAATTTTTCAAAACTTGTCCCTGCAGTTTGGAAATCTTTGCCAGCACAAAAAAAACATGTTAACGTAAGTGATCAGTCTATAACCTGTTTGTCTATCTTTCTGATTTCTTCTCCAATGAATATATTCCTCTTCTTATTAAGTTTCACGGATTTCCATCTTCATTCCTGACTTGACTGGCATACCCTCTCTGATTCTCAAACAGTACTTGCTTGCTATACTCCTATTGTCTCTTAAGCACTTATTGCACGTATTTAAGTGAACAAATGATTTCTAGGCTAAATAACTTCAGAATACGTACTAGCTTGTTATTATGTTACAAGAAATTCCAAAAACGCCAAAGCAGTGTAAGTCAAATCGCCCAAAACACAACCTCTTTCCACACAGATGCAGGAAACAATTTTATAATGCTTTTCATTGTTTACAAAAAACAACTTCTTCAGATAAAAACATTTTAAAACACTGGGGTTTAAATTCCCCTCCTTTCTATCACATGTTTAAAAACAGTAATATGAGTGGCTGTCCACTTCTTGCTTAAAAAGCAAACTCCACCTCCCTTCAAATAAAACAAACAGTTCTACTGTATTGTAAACATCAAAGAACATTAGTTGCATACATACGTATGCCTACCTAATGAATAAATAAAAACATTTCTAAAAAAAGTGTACAAAAAATATCTTCTTTAAAGGTATTGTGTTGTGAAGCGTATTTTTATATACATCTGTACAAAATATGGTTTAAGGGATATGTTTATATGTATCCAAGTAGTATAAAAAATATTAATGAAAACAGAAAGAAAAGTTTTACTACCAGGTTAAGCTTCTTAGTTTTAAAATACACATAATGGAACTTAATTAATTTATCCCTGGATAATGGCAAGCATGCAGTCTCAATTGCCGCATAAGTTCATTTTTCTCTAAAATCAATTAATCTGGCCCCCCTCCCCTCATTCCTAACTTGATTTATTGCCTGAAATGCAAACTGGTGTTGTGGGTACTCCATGATGTGTCTTACAAGCGCATTCTCCGCTTTGTGTCTCCCCATGACATACACACAATCGTATACCCGTTCGTGGAGTTTTCTATCGGTTTTTCCAATATAGAATACTGGGCAACATGTGCACTTTGATAGGTATACTACCTGCTTGCTTTGACAGTCAAGTTTGTCCCTTCTTTTGTATCTCTTGCCCCTAATCTCAAATGTTTGGCCGGTGTCCATGCATTTACAATATCTACACATGCTGCATTTAAACACACCCATTGTGTTTACCTGCCTATTTGGTTTCCTTTCCAGTATTTTTTTCAAGTTGTTTCCCCATTTAAAAACAATCCCAGGTTTTTCCTGGAATTTGTTTCTCAAAACACCATTGTTCATTAATATGTCCCAGTTCTTTTGGATTATGGAAACCACACTTTTAGTGTCTAAGCTGTATGTAATAATAAAGCTGTAAGGGCTAATAGTTTGTCTCACAAGTGGTAATTCTGTAATGTGTCCACTGTGTTGGTTCAAGATGGCCAAATAAATTCCCCTTTCCCTTTTTAACTGGACTTGTTCAATTAAGTCCTGAATGAGGGTGACAGGGTAGCCTCTTTTCAAGAATAAATCTCTCATAAAGCCACATTCTTCCTGAAAATCGTGGTCTTTAGTGACCGTCCTCGCAGCTCTAACTAGTTGGCCCTTTATTACAGACTTCTTTTGTGTAAAGGGATGACAGCTAGAATACTGCAAGAAAGAGTTAGATTATGTGTCCTTACGAAATATTTTTGCTGTAAAGCATGCATTGCTCGTGTCTTTAATTAGATCTACATCAAAAAATGCTATTCTATCTTGTGCAAAACATGATGTAAATTTGAGGAATTCTGATGTAGAGTTAAACAATTCAACCATCTCTTGTGCAACTTGTGTGTCCCCCTTAACTAAAATAAATATGTTGTTCAAGAAACGTGTGTACAATTGAATTTTCTCTTGTATGTGTGAATTAGACATAACGTACTCTCTCCCTCTCCCAAAACACCATTACCAAATTGGTCCTCGCTGGCCCCACAAGGGGAGCCCATGGCCACACCTGTTTTTTGAAGGTAGCACTTGTTGTTAAATGTTACATAGTTGCATGACAGGATTATGTCCAAGAGTTCCTCAACCAACTTAATCTTGTGATATGGTGCTTCTCTTTGTCTCATTATAGAGGCCACCCATTCAATTGCTTTCACGCGGGGAATGGAGGACTAAAGGTCCTTAACATCTATAATGAGGAAATGAAATTCCTCACTAAATGTGGGCCTATTAATTTCCTCTAAAACAACCATGAATCTTTAGAAATCTGCCTTTCACTTTTGACAAATTTTTTCAGAATATTGTCAACAGCTTTTGCACATGCATACGTGATGCTGTTTCTTGCGTCAGCTAGTGGTCGCATAGGTGGGTTATACATGCTTTTATGGACCTTTGGTATTCCAAACAGGATAGGTACCCTGGGTGCTGGCATGGTGAGATAATTATACAGGTCAATGTCTATCCGGGCTTCTATAAACATGTCATTGATGTAAGACCTAATCCTAGAGTATCCAATATTTAGTTCATTCTTAGATACTTCCACATAAGTGTCAATGTTGACTATATCCATCATCCTGTTATTATAATCTTCGTAAGTCATTACCACTAGGTCACCCCCCTTGTCTGGTTCCATAATTCTTACTGGAAAATTTTGTAAAGATTCCAACATGTCTTTTTCTTCTTTGTTAATGTTATATGCACTTGTATTTCCTAATAAGGACTTTCCTGTAACATAACTTATGTCTAGTTCACAATGCTGGTCAAACAGTGCTATTGTGGGGTGTAAGGGTGGGTGATAAGTACTAGGGATATAATATTCCCCCCTCACACTTATTTGTTGTCCCATTAGTTCACATAAATTCAATTTTCTCACAAGCATTTTTAGTTCAACCAAAGTTTTTGCTAAATTAGCTCGTGTGGAATGTGCAAAGGTGAATCCCTTAGCCAACAACTCCACTAGTTCAGTTGAAAAAACAAACTCAGAGTAGTTGAATATTTTAAAGTCCAAACTAGAATTATAGATTACCTTACATTCATGTGTGGTATCTAGTTCTGTGTCCATACTGTCCAGGTTTAGTTCCACCTGTTCTTGGTTTGGCTTCGGGCTTTCCGACCCGTTGCAGGTGCATGGTTCAAAGCTCTGTTCTGAAACTTTGAGCTATTAGTTGTCTGAGGTTGTTTGTTGTTTCTCATGTTGTTGGCTAGGTGTTCACTCTGACGTACAGTGTCCGACAAGTTGCCCCCACCACCAGCACTTGTAGAACTCGTATCTTCTGCTACTTCTTCACTCCTTTCTTCCCCCACAGTCTCAAATGGGCTCGCTAAGAAATTTCTTTGGGATTCTGGTGGTTTTGGATAAGCTGTTCCATTATTGCAATCCTTAATATCATGGTTCAACTTTTTAATTTTGGTTACATTTATTTTTGACACATACTGGTCTATACTGCTATAGATCTGCTCATATTCAAAGCAGTATCTCTGAAAATCTATGTATTTTTTAATGTCATTGTCCAGCTTATTTGTCTCTTTCAACAAGCCGTTCACTGCCTCTTGGTAGTGTTTACACATCAACTCCAAAAGTTCAAACCCATGCCTGTCAAATAATTTAATAAGGTCACAGTGAAAGGGAGACCCTTCGGCAAGCCCCGTCGGGTATTGCCATGATCTAAGCCTGTTTGGTATGACCTTCAGACGTGAACATTCTTGGAAATACGCTATTTCAAGTTGAATTTTCCTTAGTTTCAATAACTTCTGGTCAAACAGGTGTAATTTTGTTGTAAAATCGACTCTATCTTCACTCAGTTGTTCCTGTATATTATTTGTAGTTGGTTGAGCAAAGTGAAATGGCCTCCCTATCCATAATGCAAAGTCTGGGATCCCTATAGGCTCCAAGGGACCAGACTGGCGGTTCTGTTGTTGCCCTGAACCATTACCAGTATTAACAGATGTATTGCTGAGTTGTGCAACATTGTTGGCCCTATTCGGTCCATTTGTACATCTTCCCCGGTCCATTTGTTCTGTCATGGTCGTCCCACTCCCCCTTGTGGGCTGCTCCAAGTTCTCCATTCTGTTCCTGACAGATAAAAGAATGGAACTTACACTGTCCATTGAGGTAGAGTTTTGCATAAGTTGTTGTCACTCGACCACCCTGTCGAGTCTTTGCGATAAACTATCCCCTTTTTGTGTGAGCGTCTCGATCGATATTGACAAGTTACCCGTGTTGAGTAGATGTGGGCAATAGACTGGAGGTCGCTTCGGCATCCATCCACCACAAAAGACAAACTTGTAAAATGTAAACACTGCAAGAAATTCCAAAAACGCCAAAGCAATGCAAGTCAAATCGCCCAAAACACGACTTCCTTCCACACAGACGCAGGAAACAATTTTATTAAGCTTTAACAATGCTTTTCGTTGTTTACAAAAAGCAACTTCTTCAGATAAAAACATTTTAAAACACTGAGGTTTAAATTCCCCTTCTTCCTATCACATGTTTAAAAACAGTAATATGAGTGGCTGTCCACTTCTTGCTTAAAAAGCAAACTCCACCTCCCTTCAAATAAAACAAACAGTTCTACTGTATTGTAAACATCAAAGAACATTAGTTGCATACATATGCCTACCTAATGAATAAATAAAAACATTTCTAAAAAATGTGTACAAAAAATATTTTCTTTAAAAGTATTGTGTTGTTAAGCGTATTTTTATATACATCTGTACAAAATATGTTTTAAAACATGTGTTTATATGTATCCATGCAGTATAAAATATATTCTTCTTTTCTCAGTGACCTTCTTTTGTATCATCTTCCAGTGAACACAATTCCTCAAAACTTGTCCCTGCAGTTTGGAAATCTTTGCCAGCACAAAAAAACATGTTAATGTAAGTGATCAGTCTATAACCTGTTTGTCTATCTTTCTGATTTCTTCCAATGAATATATTCCTCTTCTTATTAAGTTTCACAGATTTCCATCTTCATTCCTGACTTGACTGGCATACCCTCACTGATTCTCAAATAGTACTTGCTTGCTATACTCCTATTGTCTCTTAAGCACTTATTGCATGTATTTAAGTGAACAAATGATTTCTAGGTTAAATAACTTCAGAATATGTGCTAGCTTGTTATTATCTTACTTAGTCTTAAGTAGACCCTGTGACTTTACCCTGTTGTTGGTCAGTAAATATATGATTCTTATTCCTGCCATCTTGAGTAATGATAGGAATGTTATCTACACGTGCCATTGTTGTCCTCTAGATAGGTCCATAGGTAAGTACTAGGCTAGTTGCCCTTGTGGGCCATTTTAAGCCCAGACAGCCTCCCTTTTTATGCTTGGAATAACCTGTCCCATTTGGTTATAGATTGGCCTCACCTATCCCACGGTCAATACTTATATATATATTACACATCCCATGGTTAATAATTATATATTTATTACACATCCCAGGGTTGATAATTATATATATATTACACATCCCACGGTCGATAATTACTTATATATTACACATCCCATGGTCGATAATTATATATATATATTACACATCCCATGGCCAATAATTATATATATATATTACACATCCCATGGTCAATAATTATATATATATTACACATCCCATGGTTGATATATATATATTACACATCCCATGGCCTATAATTATATATATATATTACACATCCCATGTTCAATAATTTTATATATATATATATATATATATATATATATATATATATATTACACATCTCATGGTCAATAATTATATATATATTACACATCCCATGGTCAATAATTATATATATATTACACATCCAATGGTCGATAATTATATATATATTACACGTCCCATGGTCGATAATTATATATATATTACACATCCCATGGTCGATATATATATATAGATTACACATCCCATGGTCAATAATTATATATATATTACACATCCCATGGTCAATAATTATATATATATTACACATCCCATGGTCGATATATATATATTACACATCCCATGGTCGATAATTATATATATATTACACATCCCATGTTTAATAATTATATATATATATATTACACATCCCATGGTCAATAATTATATATATATTACACATCCCATGGTCAATAATTATATATATATATATATATATATATATATATATATATATATATATATATATATATATATATTACACATCACATGGTCAATAATTATATATATATATATATATTACACATCCCATGGTCGATAATTATATATATATTACACATCCCATGGTCAATAATTATATATATATTACACATCCCACAGTCAATAATTATATATAAATTACACATCCCATGGTCGATAATTATATATATATTACACATCCCACGGTCGATAATTATATATATATTACACATCCCATGGTCAATAATTATATATATATATATTACACATCCCATGGTCAATAATTATATATATATATATATATATATATATATATATATATATATATATATATATATATATATATTACACATACCAGGGTCGATAATTATATATATATTACACATCCCACGGTCGATAATTACTTATATATTACACATCCCATGGTCAATAATTATATATATATTACACATCCCATGGTCAATAATTATATATATATTACACATCCAATGGTCGATAATTATATATATATTACACATCCCATGGTCGATAATTATATATATATATATATATATATATATATATATATATATATATATATATTACACATCCCATGGTCAATAATTATATATATATATATATATATATATATATATATATATATATATATATATATCTTATAAACAAAAAAACGTTCTAAGACTGTAAAGCAAAGCAGAATAATGCCAATAAACAATTAAAACTTTGTAACTAATAAAATTACGAATGGAGAAAAAACACAGCTGAGGCCGAACTGTTGTCTAGCGCTTTCATTCCTTTATTGTTGCTAGGGACTTTAGTTCTGATGAAGTTCCTAGCAACAATAAAGGAATGAAAGCGCTAGACAACAGTTCGGCCTCAGCTGTGTTTTTTCTCCATTCGTAATTTTATTAGTTACAAAGTTTTAAATATATATATATTACACATCCCATGGTCGATAATTATATATATATTACACATCCCATGGTCGATAATTATATATATATATTACACATCCCACGGTCAATTATTATATGTATATTACACATCCCATGGTCAATAATTATATATATATTACACATCCCATGGTCAATAATTATATATATATTACACATCCCATGGTCAATAATTATATATATATTACACATCCCACAGTCGATAATTATATATATATATTACCCCTAATGAGATTAACTGGGATCATAACATAAATAATTAGAGGGGACCCAAGCATGGAAAAAGCATTTACGAGTTGCCTCTGTCCATTAATAGTACAGGGGGCAATTATGGGGGTAAGTTTTCTGTTCCCATTCATAAATTCAAGTTGCAGTTGGATATAGACAGGGATGAGCTTTGTTTTATGTAGATGGGGATTCTGTTTCACAGCAGCTGTATCCTCTGTGAGATACACCTGTCCCTTCAAACTGTTCGGCTGATGTTGCAGAAGAGGTTTACATCCCTAGACTGAGTATTTCAGATGCAATTTCACTTGCTGATGTGCAGTAAAGCCATCAGTAATGGATTGGAGAATGCCTTGCATGTATCTTAGCGGTTTGCAGGATACTAAATAGAGTGAGAGCGCTTTGAGTCAGTTGATGTAGGACATGTTGCTTAAGCCTTGTTCCAGTTGTTGCATATATCTGTAGGATACTGAGTATAGTGACATACAGTATTCTTGTTCAAAATGCTATTGTCTGTGCAGTTGTAAAGTACTTGTAACTGGGAATCTGTTGATCCATTGAATGGATTTTGCACAAATACCATTTGGTTGAGCTGTTACTGGCAAAAGCAAGTTCTGGCACTCTTTGAGTTTGCAGTTCTCTGTTGTGCAGCCTTGGACTTGCTATATAAAAGCTGGAGGGGGGGGGTCTTAGTTTCTCCCTCACATGGGAGGTATGTAGTAAGCATGCTCTCCTGCAACAAAACATTGTTGCGTTTGCTGCAGGTGGCCAAGTGGATTTCATTTTATTCGGACTGAATGGCATTTGAGGGGAAAGCTGTTTGGTCATTTGACATGATTCCTTATAAATGACTTGATGTTTTGGTCTTAAGAGGTTAGCAATACAAATTTGCACTACTTTCATCCTCTATTTACAAGGGCCTAAGAAGATATTACATATTTCCATCCACTCTTGAAGGTTGGCTTTAAAAATGAGTAGGAAGCTACTTTATTTGAGATTGAGAGAGAGCTTATTCCAGAACTAGGGGGATTCTTTGAGAGAGGCAACTATTCCACCACTAGGTTCTGTTAATATTAAGATACGGATTGAAGTCCTTAAACAAATCCCTGTATATGCTGGAGCTGGATGCCACCTTGGGATGTGCTCTTAGCAATGGAGACCTTTGGTGATGCATTCATAAGAACAAAGTTGAGTAGCTCTGAACCCCTGAGTAAGAGACTGCACTATCTGGTCAAGAGAGATGGCATTAATAAAGTTAAGGAATTGCAGTGCATGTTTGTTGCATGTGGTATATGCAATACATGTAATGGATGGGTAATTAAAATCCCATGATGTTTGTGCTGGGTTTGGTAAATAAGAACTTTATTTGGTTTAAGCTGCTGTCACAGGATCTGGAAGCCATAAAGTGGGTTCTGTTGTTTGCAGCATTATGGTAATAAGATTTGTTTAGGTTTACTATAGAAATGTCAAATCAGCTTTGGTCAACCATGTAAAATGTCGACCCAAAATGCTGAATACGAAATTCTGAATAGGAAACCAAAGCAAAAATGAATACATCGACAACCGTGGTTCAATGTATTTGACATAGCAGGAGGTGACGTCCCTCACCTCCTGTTATGCACATTAATGTACTGTTGAACTCTACAGTCAATGGTACATTAATTCTACTATTTTGCAGGGGGCTACACCGCCCTGTGCCATCAATACCTCTGCACATTAAATATACCAACTCCGAGATCACACTACAGTGAAGAAATGGGTTAATTCCCTGTTCCTCACTGAAGCATGGCCTCCCTTCACAGTGTCAATATGTTGTTTGTCAAAAGGTCGAGTGACCATGCAACTCAATTAAGCTTGGTCGACCTATGTTGGTTTGATTTCCTGCCCTTGTACACTGTGATTTTGAACATTGGACATTCGACTGACTGCCACTCGGGTAAGTCATAGTAAACCTTTGTTTATTGTCACAACGGTGTTTGTGAATTCTATGAAATTTTTTTATGTTGAATTTGTAATGAGGTAATCAGATTGCTAATGAATTAGAATATGCCCCTACCTCACTAGAAAGTTTAAATTAGTGGTAGGTGTGAAACCCAGTAAACAGGGAATGTTATAACTACACTGGGAAACACATTTCTGTAACTATACTGATTTTTTATATATATATGCTCAAGTATTAACAAAAAAAGACTGAAGGTCAGACACTTACTTGTTTAGACTTTTAGCTTTGGGCAGTGCCAAACTACCCATCTGAGATTTGTTATGTTAGAAGGTCTAGAAGAGTGACTCAGCCTTAGAAAATGTGCAGGGGGTCAGAAAATGCCTTAGCTAGTATGCAGAAGCCCTGAAAAGAGAGATGCAGCCAGGCAGAACTGTTGACTGCCTCCTTTCAAGCTGTTCCACATTGGATTCCCCCTCCCTAGAGTGACACTATTTACTGCACTGATGAAGTAAATTATTATCTATTTCTATGTTTCTTGTCACATGATTCATGGTGATGGCAGGATGTGGCTCAAGACTGTCCACTCCCACCTAAGTCACATGCAAAGAGAGCTTAATCATGTCTGCTTTCATCCCCCTGGAGTGGATCATCTAGAAACATTGGAGCAGTACTAGGCAAGCCATCAAGAGCGAGTATAAGATACTTAACCGTGTACACCTTTAAGCAGACACACTTAACAATTCATCTGTCTCTTTACATGCACTTAATGGTGCTTAACTCCTAAAATAAGCAGGGTTATATGTGACAATCCTTGAGTTTACAGATCCAACCATCAAGACTAGGCTTAGAAGTAGTGAAAGCAGTCCCTTATTTGACTTTAGTGGTGACTTATTCCATAGGCTGGGAACACGTAGAGATGGGATCTAATGCTCCGGTCAGTCTTCATTACTTGATGCCAGAGATTTTGGTCACTAGTGCAGGTGTTTGTAGAGCCACTGCTTTTTTGTGAGGAAAGAAAAGGTCAGATAGGACTGGATCTTTCAAGACTTGAAAAACAAGCCACAGGGGTCATCTTGGAACTACCTGTAGGCTACTTAGTATAATGAGAGTTGCAATACACTATCAGGATAGCTGATTTTCTTAGTAAGGCACTTTAAGGCCTTTCTAGCTGACCGATATGCTGGGATTTATACATACCAAAGGGAAAACTGCATTCAGTGATGGGTGTGATAAGGGAAGAATACAGTGGCAGGATGATGTGACACACACAAGGATTTTGTGACTCTGATAGAAACACGATAACTGAATTGTCTGCATAAGTACCCAGGTCTCTTATCACCATGTCTGTGAAGAGGAGTACCATTTAAAATATATGACTTAGGAAGAGCTTTTTTACTGACTGCTACTAGGTGCACTTCTCTTGCATTTACACCACGTATGTGCATATTTCATCCTTTGCTGGACCTGTTTAGTATCAGTGGGTGCCTGGATAACAGTTCCCAGTTTACAGTCATCATCAAACTAGGTCAACCTCACTTCTTGGATATTGGACTGGATGTCTGCAAAATAAATGTCAAACAGGAGAAGGCCCAGCACCAAACCCTGTGGTACCGCACTAGTTAAAATTTTATATTTAGATAGGGTAGCAGCAAATTTCACAACTTGGGATCTGTTGGATATCCAATTTGCAATCCAATGGATAACATATGGATTTACATTGTCTTTGTCTAATTGTTTAAAAATATCAGCATGGAGGTCAGGGCCAAAAGCCTCGGCCAGATCAAGATAAGCAGAGTGCACAGAATGACCTCTGTCCACAGCCGCTGTAACCTTTTCAGGGAAGCTTATTAGGGTCAGGAGACAGGACCTGCCCTACTCAAAACAAAATTAATTGGGATCTAGATCAGCTAAGTTGCCTGTGCATAGGAAGTTACTAGGCTAATGGCCCCAGGGCCCTTACAAGCCTAACCCATGTTCCCAAGGGTGTCTGGTTCAAGCAGATACTAAAATCAGCACCTCTTCCCCTGTCCAAGAGGGACACAGGTGGAACCTCGGGTGAATTTCCAGTTACCCATCCAATCATCCAAATTACGCTTAAATAGGGCCAACAAGGGGCTTTGTTTAACGTGAATAGGAAACTTGTTCCAAAGGTGGGGCAACCTCTGTGAGACACATCTGTCTCTCCAGCAAGTTCTGTTTATGTCACATACCAGGTTAAGATCCTTTGAGCGAGTGACCCACGTGCCATTTGACGTGCAAATGTGCAGCATTGCCATTAAAGGTAAGTCAGAGATTGCTCTATATGCAAGGCACAGATCACCTCTGATCAGTGTGTACGACACAGATTAAAGTGACAATAATTTCAGTCTGGCCATATAAGACAGATCTTAAAGACCTTGAATTTTCTTTGTAAGGAACTTTTGTGGTCTCTCCAGTTGCTGCAAGTATTTGGAAAGGAATATACGAAAGGGAGCATTGTACTCTATTACTGGCTTGATGAGGGAAGAGTACAGGGGGTTAAAACCTCTTTTTTTCTGGAGGCAATGCTCTTATTTATGAGATGAGCATTATAAAATGACCTTCTTACCATTTTGGAGACATGTTGATTGAAGTTAAGGTTGTTGTCGACCTGTGTGCCTAGATCTCTCATGACTGACTGTGTGCTTAGGGCATTGCTATTGATGTGGTAGTTTGAAGGAACATCACCATTACAGAAGGGGATGATAATGCATTTTTTTTGCATTAAGTTTAAGTTTAATTGCAGGAACTATAGAAGGTCCACCCTTGTGTACAGGAGACACAGTGGCTTTTCTCCAGGTGTCAGGTACAAATACTGTGGATAGACTGAGGTTGAAAAGTTTAGCAGAGGATCAAATTGTATATACATGACAGATTGTATATGCATGACACATACATGACACTGATGAGAATACAGCCTGGTATGTTGTCTACTCCCATGGAAGTACTACTTTTAGTTTTTCACAAGGGTTTTAAAACTTGTTTACTTGGTGTGCAGTGATCTTGAAACTTTAAATATCTTAAAGGCAAAATTAATTGCAGCACCTGAAAGGCAGTTAACTGAAACTTTCTGCTTGCTCAGCCTGAATAGGAGGCTGTCTATATTTCTGACTGTCATAGTTGGTAACTTGCAAATGGTCCAAAGACAAAGTGACATTAGGATACAAGATAGGTGATGATGCTTGTAGCTGAAGTCTGGTTTTATTTTTGCATTGTCTACAAAGATTTCAAATAGATTTATTCAGTACCTCCACACATATGGGTGTAGTATTTGAGTTGGATTTATTCAGTACCTCAGCACATATGGATGTAGTATTTGAGTTGGATTTATTCAGTACCTCAGCACATATGGGTGTAGTATTTGAGTTGGATTTATTCAGTACCTCAGCACATATAGGTGTAGTATTTGAGTTGGATTTATTCAGTACCTCAGCCATATGGGTGTAGTATTTGAGTTGGATTTATTCAGTACCTCTGCACATATGGGTGTAGTATTTGAGTCAAATTTATTCCGTACATCCACACATATGGGTGTAGTATTTGAGTTGGATTTATTCAGTACCTCAGCACATATGGGTGTAGTATTTGAGTTGGATTTATTCAGTACCTCAGTCATACGGGTATAGAATTTGAGTTGGATTTATTCAGTATCTCAGCACATATGAGTGTAGTATTTGAGTTGGATTTATTGAGTACCTCAGCCAGATGGATGTAATATTTGAGTTGGATTTATTCAGTA